>NC_133781.1:27031474-27331474 GCF_003597395.2 Chelonoidis abingdonii
CCACGTCTAGACTACGCGCCGGATCGGCGCGTTAAAATCGATTGCTCGGGGATCGAAATATCGCGTCTGGTCTGGACGCGATATCTCGATCCCAGAGCGTGCTTAGATCGATTCCGGAACTCCAGCTAGACGACCGGACTTCCGGATTCGACACAGTGAGCCGCGCGGATCGATCCTGCGCGGTGAAGACGGGTGAGTAAATCGATTTTAGATATTCGATTTCAGCTACGCTATTCTCGTAGCTGAAATTGCGTATCTAAAATCGATTTAATCTCGTAGTGTAGACCTGGCCTCAGAAGAGGGTTGGAGAAACTCTTTCATTCCGTCAGTTTCAGGCTTTGTTTTCCACCATCATCCCTCATGTTTTTGACCTTCTGTCTTCATCTGATGCAGGGTGTCAGAAAACCAAAGAGATTTATGTGGGTGATAGGGAAGAAGGGGCTGTCTGAGAGTCAGCGTGCTAATGGTCAGGACTAGTGTACATTCATAGTGATTCATCAGAGCTGCAACCCCTCCTGTTGGTGAACTGCTGCTGCCATTTGGCATAACTTCTGTAATTAATTAGCCATAGCTCAGATTTCACATATATGATTCAAAATGCACACATGAGCATTTGAGCTCTATTCAATATATGTTGATTTGCTATTAGGAGCAAAGTACATACCACAGACCACACTACATTTGTAGGCTAAGGCCATGTCTACATCACCGGGGAATCGACGCTGCTGCAATTGATTTAGCGGGTATAGTTAAGACCTGCTAACATAAAATATCAGGGTTGGAAGGAACCTCAGAAGGTCATCTAGTCCAACCCCCTGCTCAAAGCAAGACCAATCCCCAGACAGATTTTTACCCCAGTTCCCTAAATGGCCTCCTCAAGGACTGAACTCACAGCCCTGGGTTTAGTAAGCCAATGCTCAAATCACTGAGCTATCCCTAAATTGACTACACAGTGCTCTCTGGTCGACTTCACCAGAATGAGAAGATTAAAGTAAGCATCTCCCATCAACCCAGCACAGTGTAGACACTGCAATAAGTTGACCTAAGCTACGTCGACTCCAGCTTTGTTATTCATGTAGCTGGAGTAGCATAACTTAGGTTGACTTATCCCGGTAGTGTAGACAAAGCCTAAGTATTTCTGTGCTGTCCTGGGAATTTTGAAATACAGTGGCACATATGGAATATTCCTTTCCCAGACAAGCTGTTCATGGACATTTCTTTCATTTCCCCATTGTATCAGCTCTTGTGTATAACTCTTCATGGAATACTGGGAATTGCTGAAAGTTGCATGCAGCCCTTAAATTATCCCCTGGTTAACTCAATGACGGATATATGGAAATAGTTGTTTTCCAGCTAAAACTAATATGAGGTGTTTTTAAAAGGAAATGTAAAGTAATTGAATTCCCCTTCTTTGGCTCAGCCATAACATTTTTTATTAGCATATTAAAATGGAGTGAACCATACTGTGAACTCTTTACTCCCATTGGTGAGCTGTTACATACACACACACACACCACACACATTTAGTCCCATGATTTAAAATAAATAGGACTACTTGTGCAAGTAACTGATTGCATTGGGAATATAGGGTTCACAATCTGGCCCAATAGGATTAGGCAATACACAGAGAAAATAAAGTCCTGCACTTAGAATATCAGTTGATATTACTAAGCAGAAAAACAGAAAATGCTAACAAGACAAAAATGAACATATCAGAACAGACATTGCTTTCCAAGGCCAAAGAAAGGCATCTCAACATATGGCAGCATAGCACAACAGAGGATAATCAAGAGCAAATTATGGATCCGTGTTTACTCATACAGAAAGGAAGTATGGCCCAGTGGTTGTGTCACTACCCGAGGACTTCAGAGTCCTCACTTCAAGTCCTCAGTCTGCTACTGGTTTTCAGTGACCTTACACAAATCACTTAGCCTCTCTGTGCCTCATTTTCCCCATCTATAAAATGGGGATAATAGCATTGTCCTGCCTCACAGGGGGACTGTGCAGCACTAAGATACTACAGTGATAGGGCAGTACAATCACTTTGGATAGATACACTCTGAAACTTAAGATAATAAATTAATGAATATAGGCACACGCTATTAGGCTCAGTACAGAAGTCAGACAAGATTATCTGATAGTTTTTTAAAGGCAAAAAGGGACTATGAATATACCATAGGATCATCAAGCAAATCTGATTAATGACCAGGAAAACAGAGGGACATTAAAAATAAATCCATCAAGGGAAAAAATTGGGAATAGATATTTTATAATGCATTTACCAAACAATTCCCAAACTTTACCATTTCTGCAGTGCTGATAGTGGTTTGCAGAATAGTGGATCTAGTCCATTATCCCATATTGGCTGTGAGCCATCCTTTCGTACACAGAACTGGAAAGAGGACCAACCTGTGATATAAATGGAGGGAAACCATTATTTAAAGGGGGGCGGAACCTACTAATTATTATAGAACTAAAAAAGTAAGTTAAGTCATAATTTGTAAAAGGAAAACTCAAAAAACAAACTAACCCCCCAAACCAAAGCAAAGGCAACCACTGGAAGCTCCAATTATAGGTAGATAATGCAAAGTCCTATTTCGTCACCATGTCTTCCATTCAGCATCTGGAGTTGAGGCCAACAGGATTTCTCAGAAGTGGCTAGGATCACGCTGGTCATCACATTTAATAACTGATTCTATCTCTATGCAAGGAAGGCTACAGTTCCTCCCCCCGCACTCCTTCCAAACAAGGTGTACAACTGTGACATAATGGGCATCTCCCCATCTTTGGCTACTATGATCCTTTGCCCCACTAGGCCATTCTGTTGTTTAATCCTCAATCAGCCTTTGAGTTAGTCTATGAAGGCTCCTGTCTGACATTCTTACTAAACAAAAGGCTTCATTGGTAGTATCATTGATGGGTATAAGTGTTCCAAAGTTATACAAACTGATGCCATGATTAAGAAATCATTATCTAATTAACTTACCTCTGTGTATTTTTAACTTTGCTGGGAGAGAGTAGGTGCCAGGTTTTCCTGCACTGTGCTAATAGCCCAGATTTTTCACTTTGTGCTGTGTCACTGAAGCATTACCATGAAGTGCCACTTTTTGGTTTCTTTCTATGAAGGATCGTTATGAGAGACTGTGCCAGCCAGGAACAACATTCTTTATGAAAACTGACTCTCTCATTGTGTCCCAATTCCATTTGGAGACAACAATCACTATGTGGCCCATCATTTAACAGACCACAGACTTGGCTGAATGAAACTACAGTCATATGCTTTTGCATGTGTGGTGGTGTTCTTAGATTTTGGTCTGCTGAAAATCAGTATGGGGTACAGTACAAATTAATAAAAACAGGACTGTTGGGTCCAATGGAAAAAACACATCAAAAAACTGCTGCTGCTTCCCAACTAAATTCCTCCTAATGGAAAAAAACACGAGCACTTAAAAGTAGGTAATTGGGAATGTTTCATGTTGCTACTAAGGTATCCAGTGGTGAACTGGATGCATCCGACAATGAAGATGAAGCTAGAGAACAGTTTCCCCTTGGGTCTCCTCTTCTCCCCCTCCTTACATGGAAAAAAGAATACCAAGCAAACATATTGCATTTTTCAAGCACATTTGATTCATCTCTGCAAACAATTAAACTTAACAAGATCGTAAAACTGCTGGTGCCTTTGAAGAAAAAAAGACAGCTTTAACTGAGGCACTGAACATCTATAGCTTGAATGCAAACTGAAACCACATTGTACATAGCATGGGGACCAACACTTCTAAAGCATTCATTATTATTTTAATTGTATAATACCGCAAATACTGCAAAGTTGTCAACCCTTGGAGCAAACCCAAAGCTGTCAACCCTTGGAGCAAACACAATTTCAAACTTCATTCAAATAATAAAATACATACACTTCATCCAAAGTACAATTATGACTACAGCTACTCAATAAGGAATTTCCTATCAACATAGACTTCAGCTATAATTCAGAATAGGCTCTGCTGTCTATTGTTTGTTGAGGTGGGAGAATAGCTTAGGGCTTGTCTACATGGGAAAGTTTACACCTTAGTATGTACCAGTGTAATTTAAAATATGTGTAGTTATTGAGGCTGGTCAATAAGTTTTTCATTCAAAACAGTTTTTTCTAGTAAATTATATTTTGGGAGGGGGGCATGGGGAGGGGAGTAAAATACCAAAGAACCAAAACACCTGGAAACTGAAAAATGTTCAGCCCCCAAACCAAAAATTTCAATCCAGAAATGCCACTGTGAATTACAACTCCCATGAGGCAACAGTTGCCTCATGTCTCCCAGTCTCCTCTATGGACTGGGCTCTATCTTCTACTCTGAAGTCCAGCCTCCCACTCACCAAGAGTGTATCAAGGGAGATACAGGCCGGTTAGAGAGCCACGCTGTAAAGAAGAATGAGAGCGTGAGGCATGTGAACTACACGTCCCAGGAGGCAACACTGACATTTCAGTTTTTGACTGAAATATTTTATTTTTTGATTTATTTATTTATTTATTTTTGCTGAAAAGTTACTTTTCTGCGGAAAATTCTCGATTATGCAGTCAGTTCTACTATTATACAGGTATAATCCCCTCATTCTTCTCCTCTGCAGACTAAATAATCCCAGTTCCCTCAGCCTCTCCTCAAAAGTCATGTGCTCCATTCCCCTAATCATTTTTGTTGCTCTCTGCTGGACTCTTTCCAATTTTTCCATATCCTTTTTGTAGTGTGGGGCCCAAAACTGGACACAGTACTCCAGATGAGACCTCACCAATGCCGAATAGATATAATACTTCCTATAACTTAAAATGCTCAAACCAACTCCCATGTTATAAACAGAAAGTTCAATCCTAGTGTGACCCCTTGTATAGCAAGTTTCAACCCAAAATAAAAAACTTTTATGGGAAAGTTAAAAATCTCTGAAAAACAAGTTTTAGATATGGAACATCAACAGACCCCTAACAACAAGGGTGCCAGAGGCTACCACTATAATATATACATCGCATACAATGCCCATAGTATACTGTAATTATATCCTCATCTACAGACAAACACTCATTCCTACCATGCCCAATACCTTACATTCACAGAGGGAGGGGAGGGGAGAGACTCTATGCATTTTTTTAAAACCTGCATTGCAGCATAAGCAGAACTCTATTGTATTCTCAACAAGAGAACTCTATAGTCCAAATTGCCTTTCTGTGAGGTGAACAAAGCAAGCAGAAAGTTGATCTCTCTTTACACGGAGGTGGAGAATGACTGGCAGATCTATGTAGTTGCAGAAACACAGCCCTGACTCTTTGCTGTGTGACCTCTTCCCTCTTTGCTAGGAAGCCTGCCCCTTGTGCCCTGCAGCAGGACTCTACCAGATCTGTTGCATCTACAGCCCATGGGGTCTTGAAGGAGAGAAGGGGATTATCCCCTTCATACAGAATTAATTCACACACATTTGTTTTCAGATAAAACCTTGTTGAGAGGTAGAATTTTTAAAAAGCTTATACAAGCGGGTCCCCAGTATACATCAGGGTTGTGTTCCTGAAAGGGCGACAGATACTGAAACTACGTATACCAGGGACCTGCTGTGCTGGTACACCCGTGGTGTAGGCAGGAGAGGACACTTGGGTGGGACCCATGTGGGGGGTATTGCTGAGGGGGCAGAATGGTAGGAGTGATCTGGCTGCCTCTCCCTACCTCCTTGTAGGGGGGCAGAAATAGATGTTATGGCCAGGGGCTCCTGGAAAATGGGTGGCCTCCACTTGCTTCATTCCCCTGCCTTGTGCTCAGGGCTTGCCCACTCTGCCTGCCTGGAGCTCCTGCCGGGGAACGGGGTCAGGGTGCAAGGTTTGCCCCACTCTGCCAAGCACTCCTGCCAGGGATTGGAGTCGGGGCTTTTCCCCACTCCATCCACCCAATGCTCCAGCCATGTTCCGATTCACATCAGTCTGCATATCCGTTGTTTGCAACTTACAGTACAGTACTGCAGACAACGGATATGTGGATCAGAACCGACGTGAATCAGAACACGTTCCCCTACTGATGAATGACAGATATGGAAAACAGATAAGTGGGAGACTATAACGGGGACCCCCTGTAGAAGTCAAAAAGTGAAGCAGAGAAGGAGTCCCGTACGTTTAAAGGGGCTTGGCACATTTACAGAAAACAAAGGGCTTTTTTGTTTGTTTGTTTGATTGATTGATTTTTAAAGTGCTGCATGTGGTTTCTTCTAGATTTGTTAAAAATCTAAATTCAGTCATTGTTAGCCCAGTGGTTCTCAAACTTTTGTACTAGTGATCCCTTTCACATAGCAAGCCTCTGAGTGTGACCTCCCTTATAAATTAAAAATATTTTTTTGGTATATTTAACACAATTATAAACGCTGGAGGCAAAGCAGGGTTTAGGGTGGAGGCTGACAGCTTGCGACCCCCCATGTAATAACCTTGCAACCTGAGGGGTTCTGAGCCCCAGTTTGAGAACCCCTTAGCCACTTTTCAAACACTTGTATTTTTCAGATAAGAGCAGCTAGATTACTTTTCTTTCCCAATGTGTCTTGCTGTACAGATGATTTTCTTTTTTTAGAAAAGCGAGTGTGAATTTGCTGCTTTTGTATTACACCACATTACTATATGCACCCATATTAAAAAAAATGCTACCTCCTGCTGCCAAACAAATAAATGCTCTTGCAGAAAATAGACAGACATCAGTCTCTACTTTATTTAGCATTATTCGTCTGGGAATTTTAGAGTGTTTTCAAATGTTAGGCCTGATTCTTCAATGCCTTGCACCTTATATGGCAGATTACACTTGTGCAAAGCAGATGTAAAATACCACATCAGAATTCCACACTCAGCAGTGGTAGTGAGTTACATGCATTATGTACCAGTATAAATGGTTCCACAAGAGACAAGACTGTGGCGAATCAGGCCTAGGACACTCATGTGAGAATGGAAAAGTGTGTAGCTATTTTAAAGATGGGAAAACTGGAGTTGAAGACCTGAGACAGCAGAGTGCTTAAGCATACATTAAGCACGTTCTTAAGTCCACCCCTGTTCACCCAGGCATTTAATCACTTGCTTAACTTTAAGTACACGCTTAAGTGTCATTCAAGTTAATCTTTTATTTATTCATGAACATTAGTATTTTATTATGTAAGAACGTATATTATTCCAAGCTCTTGACAAACTCTTAAAATACATTAATAAAGAAAGGAGGCTTCAGTAATTACCTCCAGATCCCATTACAGTGCCAGCAACGTAAACAAGGGTTTCATACACCACCACAGCAAAAGCACCTAAGATGTGCTTGGTGTGGTACACACACAGCAATGGAGACCATCCCTATCCTGAAGAACTTACAGGCTGATACGCCGATGCTGCAAAGAGATGTGAAATGGGAGCATCTACATGGTGCTCGTAAGGGGCTCATTGCAGGATTGGGAGTTTAAGGATCCATCCCCGCTGACTTTTACTACCAAGTACAGCACTTGGTGCAAGTAGTCCTTTCGACTTCATTAGGACCACTCATGAGTAAAGTGTTTGAAAGGTTCTGGAAGACAGGCACAGAAGACCACATACAATGGAAAAGGATTTTTGTTTTTTACATTTTTTTTGTAAATTGGGACTCATTTTGAGAGTAGGGGGTTGTGATGTGTGTCTGTTGGCCCACTGAGCCACTAAGGGGAGGTGGGGAGCTACTGCCTCACTGGCCGGCCTGGCTCATGCCTCTGTCACTGGGGAATTAGCGGAGGGAGGAGTGCCGGCAAGGGTCGGCAGCACGCCCCTCGGGCAGGGGGGCGCCGGCAATGGTCAGCAGTATTCTCGGGGTAGAGGAACGCAGACCCACCCAACGCCACTGTGTTCCAGCCCAGGGCCCTGACAGTGGCGGGGCAAGAGTCCCACCACTGGGTCAGCGGGGGTCCTTCCGCAACACGCTGACCAAACAGACTCACCGCACTGTGCAGTTCTGTCCCTTGACTACTTCCTACCCGGTTGCTTGAGTGAGTCCCTCCAGCTAGTCCGGATACTCAGCTGCTGGCAGCTCCAGCTCCCTCTCCGCATCAGGCTCCTCCAGTTCCTCCGGGTACTCAGTGGCGGGCTGTCCTGGAAGTCCCAGTCCTTCCTCCAGGTCAGGTTCATCCTGGCCCAGGGTCTCCCCTGGCGTGGCAGCAGGGTCTGGAGGGAACAACCGGCGGTCTGCGTCTGCCTCCCTCCCTGGTGCTGCCCTGACTGCGCTAAGGGCCTCGCCCTTTGTACTTCTTGTTACACTCCTCCCCTTCCGGGGGGTGGAGTAAGCTTGGTCTGGCCCCGCCCACTCAGCCTGAAAGAGGGGCTCTTTGCCCTCAGGTCCAGAGGGAAGCCACCCTGGCTCCCTACAGGGGTGTCACAGAAGGAGGTGGAGGGGGGGGTTGAATAACAAGGCTTTGCAAATTAGTACCGGGTCTTCATTTTATGTCTGGGATCAGCCTGGGGAAAAAAGCACAGAAGACTCAGTGGTGGAGCAGAGGAGTTAGGGAGACAGAATCAGAAATAAAAGTCCGAGGTGCAGGCCACAACTATGCTTGCTGAAAACAAAGCATAAGCCAGGCAGAATGCTGCTGCTCAGAAGCGATATACGAAGCAGGTGACACTCCACAGCTCCAACATCCCTCAGGCAAGAGGTTACAACTACATCTATCATGTCATACAATAGCAATCAAATCACTGTTACAGAACAGTCTCACAGGATTGAGGTCTCCTGCTATGGAAAATACAAATTTCTGTCTTGCTTCCGCTGCCACCTGGCAGTAAGAGAGTTACGCTGAAATGAAATGCTATCCAATTTACATGGTCTCTTAATTAAACCAAAAAGAACCCTTATCTTAAAGTAACCTTAAGGGATTCATTTAAAACTCTCTCTCTTGGCTCTTAGTTTTGCAACAGTCCAAACACTATCCAGTGCTTTCCTAATGTGAAGGCAAGGGTGTGATCTTTTTACTCGAAGTAACTATATTACTTGTGTTACAGTACCTCAGTGCAACAGGATGAATTTAAATTAAGGATTGAATTAGTCTGTAGTCTCAAGTTTTATCCTAAGGAGGGCTAGGTTTTCCCATAATGGCTAACAAATTACTGTGGATCTAAATATCAAAGTGATAGATGCCCTAAGATTTGCCATATTGGATCAGACTAATGCGCCATCTGGTCCAGCATCCTGTTTGATCCGTATCCAATGCTTCAGATGAACTGGCAAGAAACCCAGTAATGCACAACTATGGAAAGGGAAATTACTTCTTGAATTCACCATCCCCATCAGTCAGTGGCTAGTTAAGGACGTGAAACCATATTTTTAAAAATTGTAGCCTATCCTTATAGGAGTTTATTTGATCCTTGAACCTTATACAAAAGGTTTGCCTCCAATATATCAGGGTAATGAGCATCAGATTAATTATGCACAGTGTAAAACTATTTATCCATTTAAAATGCTGCCTTTCCATTTATTTTTATTAAGAGAAAGGGTAAAATGGCATCCATTTTACTTTTTCTATTCTATTCATTATTTTCCATGCCTCCACCATGTCCCTCTATCTTCTCTACACATAGGTCCAATCTTTTCAAAAACTCTTCTCGTACAGAAATTTTTTCATGAATATAAGAAGACATAAGAGGTGTTATGAGACGGATGACAAAAAATTTGTATCTCCTTTTTGAGAGAAGGTGACGAGATCTGAATAAAGTATGTCAGATGAAAAAGTACAATTGATTTATACAATGACGTAAGATTTTATTGTTTTCTGTCCCATTTTTTTAGATGTTTGCTTTTGGTGACTGTTGCTGCACACTGAAAAGTTCACTTAGCATCTAGATCAATACCTGGGTTTTTAATCTGAGTGGCCACAATGAATTTAGCACCCAGCAATAGGTATCAGCAGCTCAAACTTCCTTCAAACATGCATTACCTTGCATTGTCCACACTGAAGTTCACCTACCATTATGCTGTCTGTTTGGCAAACTCTGTTAGATCCATCTGTAGTCTCTCACAGTCTTCTAGTTTTGACTAACCTAAACAAATTTTGCTTTATCTACAAATTATGTCACCCCTTTTCCAGTTCCTCCTCCTTTCACACTAGTTTTATATTAGGGCAACTTGATTGAAATCAATGGAGTTACTCCTGATTTACACCAACAGAAGTGAGAGGAGAACCAGGATATCTTACAGCCCTTGTACGTTTCACAGTGGTTAGACCCCAACCTTGCAATTAGACCTATGCAGGTTTACCCCACCATCACCACATCAACATCAATGATATCCCATGAGGGTGTGAAGGTCCTCGCTCATGGATGCAACTGTGGGATTACAAAACACCTCTACTTTCATGATCATAGATTTGACCAGACAGACTATTAAATTAGACTATTATTTGGACAAATCTGTTTAGTTCAATTGTCACAGCAAACAAAGAAGTCATTGAACCTTCCAAAGAGCTTGAATGGTTTTGTGAAATCTGTGATAACCATGAAAACAGCGCAGACTGTGCAGAGCAAAAGGCTGTGAAGACTGTGAATGAAGGCTGAGTTGAGTTCCCGAGACGATATATATAGATGTTTTTGTATTATTTAACCAAGTAAAAGGAGAGAAGCCTATTTACTTATACATAAACCGTCACTGAAAATGAACAGTGAGGGATTAGTGGCTGAACTATAAGCACACTAAAATCCATGTAAACATTCAGAGTAGAAAAATCAAAGATGCAATGCTACCTTTGAACTTGAGAATCTCCCACATTACATCATCATCACACGGTCACGAACATGCCCCCTCGACAGCACACAAGAAGGAAGCGTGGTTGTGATGAAAGCCATGTGCTTAACATGCATTCATCTGAATACAGACTTGGGGCTTCTCGCGCATTTACATTTTGTCAATCCATTTTTACACAGTCTAGAGAATTTCAAGTTTTGTTTTGTTTAACAAACAAAATGTCAGTCATGTTCGTTCTGTCTATCTTGCCAGATTAATAGTCACAGAAAAGGTACCCTGCAATATAGAATATGTCAAAAATAAATACAAGATTTCTAATTTCATAAAAACCCCGTGGTTTGTCTGTCTGGGTGAAATTGGCCATTCATTCTAATAAATCCTTCATGGCTCTTATACCCTGAGTTGGCATAGCTCTGTGTTGTCTGGTAAATCAAGATACATACAGTGGTATATTCTTGCTTGCAGCAAACTCTTTAGCCTACATGTCTGAGTTATGTTGAAGGAAACAAATATCATCCTCTCTCATTACCAAGCATTCAGTTCTTTATTCCTCCCTGCTAATTTTTTCCAGTTCTAAAATTGTATTATTGCATAGACTACTTAAGTTGTGAATGGGGTTCATTTATTGGGCGCCTGTCACTTTTATGACCTGATCTACTTTAAGACTTTATAGGTGGTTTTATCCCCTACAAGAATTCCTCAGCCATCTGGTTAAAAACCAAATCTCCAGGCTTAACTTCACAGTTTTAGCTTTAGTTTGTCTGGGTGGGGTGGCAGGTATTAAACTAACGAAGACACCAGGGAAAACGTGCATTAACCGATAACGGGTGCAAGAGAAATGTGTAAGAGTACAACAGACAAATAAAGGAAGCTAAAATCAAATGAAAGATATAGCAGCTTATCTCTCAGGAGCTTCATTTATTTGACTTGCAAAGGGCAAAAGCACCCACAGCCTACATTTGCCTTTAAAATAAAGAACAAAGGAATCTATGATATCATTTTGCACCATTCGCACCAGTAAAGAGCAGATGGCTTCTCCTCCCATAAGCCACCAGTACTCATGATTGTTCGTTGTTTGTCACCGTCTCTGCTGTGTGGCAAGTGTGTTCTTGTTTGCTACTTCGCCCATCTATCACTTTGGCTTTCCTAAGCAGGATCTCTTGTGGCATCCTTTCCTCCAGATGGCCCAGTGTCTTCTTGACAAACATTCAATAGCTTCTTGATCTTCTAAAGCAATGAAGATTTCTTTGTTCACCTCGCCCCACTACAGTTATTCTTAAATTCATTTACTGGTCTTTCAGAGTCCATAGCAGTCATCTTTTGGTGCAACATTTGCTCAACGTTTGAAAGCTAAGCTCCCCCCATTACCCTTTTCACACATGCTTGTTGTAAAAGACTGTTGTAATGTAAACGGTCACTCAGAGTAGACTATGTGGATCATGAGAATATGACATTTCCACTCATTCTTTCTGGTTGTGAAATATTTAACAATTCTGACATTTAAATAATCCTTGCTGAGTTCACAACCACTGTGATGAATGGGACAGTTCACATGTCAGAGCTGTTGTTTCAGGCTCTCTGCAAATTCAGACATCATTGCATCAGTTACACTCAAGTCGGGCCGGGTTTTAAGGTTCTTCACAACTGGAACAGCTACAGACTTTCATTTAAAAAGAAAAAAAGCTTGAGACTTAACAATTAGGCAGCCTGTTCATGTCTGCCTGCAGCTGGTGCTTCAGACCCCTTCTAGCTTGGTGGCTCCTCTGCTCCCATTCTGGGAAATGTTTCTTTGGTGAAAATCTCATTTAGAAAACTCTCCATCTGTTTTTGTTGTTGTTGTTGTTGTTGTTTTTAAAGTCCAAATTTACACTCATGCACAGTGATGGGCTAAAGTCGCTCTTCTAAAAACCTACCTTTTTATGCTTGTCCCAAACTATTTTTTCCCTTCCACCTGGTTCTCATTCCCATGAAAGGTGATAACGACTGGAAGTGGCATATTCCAATAAAAATCCAAGGAAATGAAGGAAATACAAATAATCATTGACTGCTTCTTTGAGATATTGTTGGAGCACGTCCCATCTGTCTGCTCCACCAAAGCTAGCTGACAGTGCTCCTCCACTTGCTTGACTTCATTTACAATCTGCATTGTTTTTGGATTCTCTCACTTCCCAGGCATCATGACCTTTGTCCTCCCTGCATGTATCGGTCATCCAAAATCCACATTGCCTTTGGACAGTTGCTTTATCATACTAACTGTAAAGGTAATTCTTCATACCATGTGACAGGAAGGCACATTCACTAAACTGTTTTACTTTGTCATCAAATATCTGACCTCTTATACAGAAGCTCAGGCTGCGTTTCAGATATCAATTTTGCTTCCATTCTGTGTTTGCCTTCACTGTTGCACTTTACATGTGTATTCCACCTTCCAAACAAAGGATCTCAAAAGTGTTTTACAAACGTTCCTGAATTAAGTTGCAACTCCTGTGTGAGGTAAATAGAGGGAAATATTATCTTTCCTATCTAGATGCAGAAACTGAGCCACACAGACATGAAGAGACTTGTCCAAATCACAGATGAATAAAGCAAGGAGAATATTCAACAAATTGTATTTTTCTCTGTTTTTTCAACCAATCATAGATAATTTTTTTCAAATAATTATTGGCCTACACTTGTTCACAAGCAGTTGATAGCAAATTTTCAATACTGAAGATTCCAGCTGTATTTTGATTGGACAAATACATCACATTGTTTATTTCTGTGGCTCTACAAGCTTCCCTGACTCCCAAAAGAAACCAAGTTTCCAGTGTGACTATTCTAGTTTATAAAGTTGAAGATTTGCTTTCTGCAGTGTTTGCCTTAAAATATTGCCATTTCAGCAAACACTCCTGCCAACAAATTCATTTTTTAGAATATCTGTGGAAAGAGAACTCAGAACAGGTAGAAACAGTCAAAAAGTGTAAAAAACTGGAATGACTCTTTGCAGAATATTTCTGAACTATTTGCCCAGCTCTGCTCTCAAAAAATCTCAGAAGAAAAACAGAAATAGAATCCAGATCTCATGACTCGGTCCTCTGCATTAACCACAGGACCAGTCCTCCTCTCTTATTTCCTAGAGCCTTTTCTCCTTCCATGACCCCTTCCTGCAGTATCTCACTCACTTGCTCGGTTTGTTTATTTGCACTTTCTGCTGTTCAGCTCAAAGATTAGAGACTGAGATAACTGTTTCATGTACTGAGTGAACTTTGCAAGTAACAAATCTTGATCAGAATCAATACTGATACCTGGTTAAGTAGAGTATATAGCTAAGAATACATCAAAGGAACTACCACCATGGGGAATATACAATGAAAGATGCTCTCCAATGATTTAGGAACAAGGCTGAGAATCAGGAAGTCCTGAGCTCTGGCAGTGATTCCCCTTTAAGACTCTGGCAAATACTCAAATAAGTAAGGCCCTACTAGAATGGCAGGATGATTGTCAAAAAAATGTGACTAAGTTGTGGACAAGCCACGAAATAGCATGGAAAAGTAAAAATGGACCTAGTTATTTGCGGTAATAAGGTCCATTAATACTTTTCTGCGATTTTCCACTGTCGGCCGCCCGGGTTCAGATCTAGGGCTCCCGCTGTCAAAATGGTAGTGGAAGCCCAATGTTGAGGGATCAGCAATATTACAAATTAAGTAGGGCCTTATAAATAAGACTTTTCTGTTTTGCATCCACATTTACGATTTACTCATTTATACAGAACTAAGAAGTAAAATAACCACTCTTCAACTGTGTTTGAAAGTTACCCAAGCACCCTGGGGAATGGCATAGAATTCAATTGAGCAAGGGCTCTGAGGGCAACGCTGCTGTAACCCTTCAGTGCAAACACTTACTACAGTGACAGAGGGGCTCCTTTGAGTGCAGACCTGGCCTTAGACAGCCCTCTGAAAAAGATTTAGGATGGTGTAGTGGTAGTGGTAGTGGCGAGAGGAAACAAATGTTGACCAAAACAAAACAAAAGACAGGGTAACTTTTGCAAAGGGAATTCTGCTCTTGACTTTACTGGGAACAGGACCAAATCCTGGAAAATGATAAAGATACAACAGCATTTTAAATCTGGACTAGTGTCTATACAGAAGTTGGAGTGGAAGTTAAAGATGGGAGGATTTTCAAGTGTCTTCTGCAGCTTTGTCCTTGGGAAACTGAATGCAAAGATGTTCAGACAGAGTCGGCATAAAAAATGGACAATACTTTTGCAAGAGCAATCTTGTTGCCAGTGTCCCTTTATTTTAAAATGTAAAGACTGCTAGGTCTTCTGTTTGCTGACGTGTCCAATATTACTACTGAATAGTACCAAATTAGCTGGAAAGTTGGCATATTAAACTCATTATGGTAGCGTCGGCTTGATCCAACTCCTGTTAAAGTGAATGGGAGTCTATTGACATTCACTGTCGATGCATCAGGCCCTATTTACACATCAACAATTAGGTCCTGCTATTGCAGAAACCTACTCCACAATAGTAAGAAACGGTCTTTTCTTACAATCTAAGGCCTGGTTTACACTTAAAAATCAGCTCGATCTAGCTATGTCACTCAGGACGGTGAAAAATGTTGCACCCTGTGCGACAGTTAGTTTGACTCAACCCCATGTGTAGGTGCAGCTAGACTGATGGACGAATTCTTACACTGACTTAGCTACCGCCCCTTGGGAGGTGGATTAACTACACAGATGGAAAAAACACTTCCATTGACGCAGGAAGCAGACACGCCAAACCTGTGAAAAAAAACCACAGAAATTGGGCTTGTTTTTGGCTGAATTGGCTTGTGAGTTGCCTGTTGGCTAGTTTTTGGCTTGAAGCTTGTTGGGCTTGTAGTTTCTTTTGTTTTGATCAGCTCCAGGCAAGAAGAGGCAAGCACAGGGGCAAGCAGGGCAAGGGGAGGAGAGAGTCAGGGGTACACAGAGGGCCCACCACAGTCCCAGACTGCACGCTGGGGTGGGGGGAAAAAAATCTAGTCACATAGAGTGTTGGCGTTCTTAGAGATTGCCTTGTTTTGAAATGGGATTAGCTTGATTTTTGGCTTATTGTGAAAATCGGGGTGCTTATTTACCACATGAAAGTTGGCAATTGTGGCAGGTTGTATGCCATAGCTGTGTGGCTGTAGTGCGGACCTACCCTAGGGTTCTGATCCTGCAAAGACTCGTATATGTACTTAAGTTCATGCATTGCAAGTATTCAAGTGAGTAAACTATGCACAATGAATTCATCACGGCAACAAAATAAATGCAGTCATCATTACCACTCAAAAGTTACACATCACGGGGGAATAAAAGACATTAACCAGCAAAAAGTCCCTCTCTATTTCATTATTCATTGTGTTCCAGCAGCGTAAATTTTGCTCCTCTATTCTGTTTGTGCCTTCCCATCCAAAGTATATAACAGAATGCTGTTGGGATGCATCAACTTTTATGTGCAAGCCTGTGATGAAGGAGCATGTAGAAAGTGTTGTTAAAACCGCAATGAAAGATAACTCTACCTTCTAGAAATACATTACAACAGATCGTCTGGCATGGTCTCATGGTGGATGTTCTTGAACAGCAGTCCAAAAGCTAAGAAGTGAAAAATCAAAAGGAATATCACTTAGTATGCCTCCAAATCCGACCACCTACTTTTAATCCAAGGATTTAAAACAAACTAGAAGAAAAAAAACCCAACTCAATACAGATCTTCAAACTGGCTAGGATTTTAGAATGCTGCCAAGTTGCTACAGCAATGCTTGAAGGCCACACATGCCACTGTTAATTTAGCTACTGTCTTGTAGCACTGCCATTCAGGATGTGTTAGTTAAAGGTCTGTCAGCATTTCCACAATAAACCCCTAATTTCAGGGATTTATTGCTTGGTTGTAAAGATTTTCTCTAATATGAAACTTGGCATGTAAGATCTCCAAGAGGGGCATATTTTAAGCCATTTCCCTGCCCTCCCGCACAATCACTCTGGACATTAGAAAGTTATACAAGCATACAGCTAATTGAACGTTGTCATATCCTTTTTATTCTTGCCCTCATAACTAAAAACGGCAAAAATACCATTTGCCAAGGGACTACTGCATAATATGGTTTAAGTCACTAGAGGCACATTGGAAGGAAAAAGGGGAGAGAGACAAAGTTGTGGTATAGAAATCTGCTACAATACACATTTTCCAATGTATGGAAAAAGCGTATTATATTAATGACTAGTAGCACTGCTTATAATTATAGTTATGTTCCTTCTGAACCCTTTATGCGGGACTTTATACCTCTGGTATCGCTATATTTTGTGTATAAAAGTTACAGCACAAATTTGTGCTGTAACTCTTAAGCTTGTAGAGCTGTTAGAGCCCCCAAAACAAAACTTTAGATTGTTGAAGTAAATTTTTACACTCCTATAATGAAAGACAGCTTCATTATTTAAAATGGCATGCAGGTAATGGATTTGGGTGATGGGAAACACTTTAAAAAAGCCCTACTTTTGTTTAAAGCAGATTTTTTTTAAGTGGTCCCCACCTTTCAGTTAGGAAGAGACCATCTGCTGTCCACCACCCCATTTTCCAGTATGGTGGGGCAAACTGTTCAACACTGTTAAGATTTGCTATGCAGCACAAACAGAAATGGCCTCTGGCTCCTCACTGCATTGGCCTCTGTGTGAATTCTCCATGGGATCACTGGGACAGAGTTGCCTCAGCAATCAGGATGGTGCAAATGCTGCCTTGAACTGCCTCTTCCATTTCAAACTCAGAAGCTTGAGCATCTTACCCACCTGAGAGAGAAAATAAGAGCTCATGTCATCTCTGATCTACTTGCACCATGCATTTCCACCTGTGTGCTTCACACTTTGATTGTACTGTGACCCAATTGAGTGTGTAAGCTCTCCAAACATGGAACTGTATTGATTATAGGCCAAATCCATCCCTGGTATAATTCCAGTAAGTTACACCAGGGATGAACGTGCTCCTATGTGGTTTGCAAAGTTCTATGAAGAATCTACAGTGCTTTATAAGCAATTTCTGGAATGGATTCGTTAGCTGGAAAAGGCAAGATTTACACAGGAATAGATCAAAGTTACATCCTCTAGGATCTCCCATTAATATGCATCCCTAAGACTGATATCTGCATCCAGAATAAGAGCTCCTAGATTGGCTGAAGATGGGTCACTCAACAATATTTATTTTTGAGGACCCGAGTGATAGCAGTGGCCTTATACACTGAGGGGGTGCAATTGCCCGTACGCGTAGGCGCAGCGTAGACAACCCCTTGCTAAAAACGGCAATGTAGCAGTGTCAGCTCTGGGGGTGGCTCAGGCTAGCTAGCTGAGCACAATCTTGCCCAGGCCCCTGGCTACATACTCTGGTGGCTACTCCATGCCAATGTGGCTACACTGCTATGCGTAATAAGTTGGCTCAATTAAAGCTACCTTTGGTACGTTTATATGTTCCTCCTGATTACAGTGTAGACATAGGTCAGTTGTGATTCAGGCTCTCTCTGCTCATCCCAGGTGGACCACGGTTGACCCTCATTGTGGAGAATGATCACTCCAAAGGGAGGCATTTTGCTACCCGTAGCGGCATGCTGTCCACACTACAAGGACAGCTTTCACGCAGGCTAACCCAGCTGCCATTGATATAGCATATGGACATACAATATGCAGTTTAAGAAACCCTGTCCAATATGAAGACTTTACCTGATAGCCTGGAAGAGACCTATAAGCAGCTGTTTGGGTTTGTCGTTTTATGCTTAGTACAAGATTTTTAAAAAGCCCTACATTTTGATCTGGAAGTTCGGAATGACGTTTTCAAAACAAACCAAAAGTGAATAATTCGCCAAGAGACAGGAAACTAAAAGCTAAAGTTGACACTTATTCTCTTCCTTGTTATATTGTGCCTTCTGTTCTGCAAAACTAAGGGCTCATCTTCACTACAGGCTTAATTTGAGGTATAACTCGAGTGTTGCCCATAGCCCAACTCCTGTCCAGGCACCAAAGTCTCTAGCTTTCGTTAAGTGCGGTTTTAAATTCAAGTTAAGTGGTTCTGCACACCGCACAAAATTGTTCTGTGCCGTTTGAGTGTTTTGCAGTGTGACTGTTCTCATGCAAACTAGGCTAACTTAAGCCAATGTTATGTTTGGGCTGTAAGTGGCTTGGCGGAGACATGTAGGCCCTGATGCAGCTCTCACAGGTTTTATTCCTGATTTGTGCCCAATCCTGCACACACACAATTTAAGCACATGAACAGTTCCACTGACCTCAAATTAAGCATGAAGGTAACTCTTTGCAGGATCAGAGCCCTGGTAGAAGCAAGATCACATTCAAAACAGTGTTAAACTTCCATATTCAGTTACAGCCCCCTTTAACCTAGAACATATTAGATTCTTTTTCATTACTATCAAACCCTAACTTTTATACTGGTGTAGTTTTAAAAAGTATTCTAATGTAGCTAATGCTATTGTCTCATTATTACAAACTATTCTATATAAATATACTACTCAGCATATCAGTTATTGAAAACTGCTGGGTTTTGTGGGGGGGAAACAAAACCAAAGCACATGTGATCACTCTGAATAAAACTGCAGCAGAAAAGCAGGCTTGCTGCTCTTCAAGAAAATACCGTAACATTGTTTGGTTTTTTTCAGAGTCAGATAAAGACATTAAGAAGAGCATCCCAGCTGGTTAAAGACTCTCTGAGTTCAGAGTCTCTCTCCATAAAGTAGTTACTCAATATAAGAACTTCGTAACTGAAAAATTGTATCTCAGACCTTGACAGACCACCTGAAAAAATGAATGGAATAGGACTTTAAATAGAGCCATTCATTCCCATGATATGAGGAGGACTTCACAATAAAATTTGACAACTTGGACACCACGTTTTGTATGAAGAAAGAGGTCAAGGAAATGTAGGGAAACAAAGGAAACAAGCATGATTAGTTTTTATACATCAATAATGCAATAACAGTGACGGGCACTCCTGAATACAGGCCTGAAGAAAGGGAAAACCTCTTTGTACCCTGCCTTTTGCTTCTTTATGATGCATAAAGGGAAGATCTGGATAGTTTTCATTTCTCCTTTCAGAATTATTTTTCTCCATGGTTGATTTTTTTTCGGTAGCCTTATAGATTTCAGTAAATGGCAAGTCTGATCTCCTCTGTATTTGCTGGAGGAATGATTGGAAAACTGGAGTGGGAAATTTTATAGATCTAATTCAGGGGTCGGCAACCTTTCAGAAATGGTGTGCTGAGTCTTCATTTATTGACTCTAATTTATGGTTTCGCATGCCAGTAATACATTTTAACCTTTTTAGAAGGGCTCTTTCTATAAGTCCATAATATATAACTAAACTATTGTTGTGTGTAAAGTAAATAAGGTTTCAAAATGTTTAAGAAGATTCATTTAAAATTAAATTAAAATGCAGAGCCCCTGGACTACTGGCCAGGACCCAGGCAGTGTTAGTGACACTGAAAAATCAGTTCGCGTGCCACATTCGGCACATGTGACATAGGTTGCCTATCCCTAACCTAACTGAAAAAGGAATCATTGAATCTTTAAACAAAGAGAGGATTTTTCCCCAATTGTGTGTTCAATAGGTGGGTTTTTTTTTAAATGAAGTATTTCTACAGCACTGTCTCCCTGAACTGCCTCCAAGTGGCTTTATTGAAAACCTGCAGCATATACTCTCTCTCTTTCTCTCTCTCTATGCACCAGTGTCTCCCTACCTCTTATGTATTTAAAAGTTGGAGTAATCTTCTCTTTTTTCCTTCCCATACACAGGAGAAACAGCATAACTAGATTGTAATGTGTTTATTTTTGTGGGTGGAGCGAATCAATGTGCTGTATGCCTGTCAAACACTAACAGAGGGAAGGCCAAACTGAAGAAATTAGTCCGGCGCTTAGTTTTGAAAGCAGTAAATTCCATGGACATTTTTATTTCCTGGGGGAGTTAATTCCATAATCAGGCTCCAGCTCTTGAGCTCAGCAAGCTGCCCCCTACTGACAGTTTCATTGATCCAGTGGGACATGGCTGTCCTTGGAGGCTGCTGGAGGAAGGAGATATGGTTTGTCATTGTCAGGGAGTTAGGACCAAAGCCATGTATAGGGCATAATAACACTGGACTCTGCTCCACTGGGAGCCACTGCCTCAGCATTGGTGAACTATGTTCTAATCAACCTGTGTTGCTAAGCAGACAGGCTGCTGGATTTTGCAGCAACATGCATAACAAGGAAGGACTATTATTAACAGAAAAATGCACACAATCGCCAAAGGAATATTGTAACTAGGGCGATAGTAGTCTGCATCTCCGCCAGCTGATCAAAGCCACGCTAACTAAAATGCTGCTGCTGCTGCTGCGACACTCCCTATAAGCATGAGGACGTGCAATCGTTTGTGGCGAAGCCGATTTCTGCGGTGTCAACGAGACGATTATTTTTGCAATGCATCCAGATCGACTGTGCTGTGCCGTGCAATTTTTGCAACGCACCACGGCAACTGTCTCCTCCTTAAAGAAGCGTTCCATGGACTTCTCCGGGAAACTACATTACCCAGTGCTCACTGCGGTGCTCGTAGGAAGGACGTCTGCGCACTAAGATACTCAGATCCAAGTTTGGAGCTTTTAGCTGCCAGCCCTGGCCCATCATGTAGGTGCAGCAGAGCTTTCCCTTCCATTGCAATTGGGAAAAAAAATACTTTGTAATCTGTTTTGCAAGGTGTGCAATTGCACCGCCCCTCTCTGCAAAGAGATCTGCTGCAGCAAGTCAGAAAAACTCCAGTTGCATGAAGATTGAGCGTTTGCAGTTTGCATCTTTGTTGCAAAACTAGCTACAGAAGAGAGGCAAGGCAAAGTCTTTTGTGCTCCCCTCCCCCATCAAAGCAAAGGGGAAAATGTCTCAGCCGAGAGGTAAGGATCCGACTTCTGTTCCTTGCAAAATATGCAAAAAGGCATGCATGCATTTTCAAGTGCATGAATGCAATTTTCGGGATGCAATTGCATTTTGAAGTTTGAGGCTTTCCATAGCTTTCAGTTGCATTTCCTGTTTAGTATGTGCCTTTTTTGCAGACACACACACAGGGACACTCACACACAGTTCCTGTAAGGCAGGGCTTGCAGTTCAGCTGTGCATTGACGTTATTTGCATTCTTCTGCTGGGATTACCGAGCTCTTTTTGCCTTTTGCATAGTCAGGAGAGATAAAGAATGCTGAGCAGCAGATGCATGCACTACTGTATATATTTGCAAAATAGGCAAAATGCATCCAAACAGCGGATAATTTAAACTGCAGCATTAAACCAAACTTTTTTTTTTTTTTTTTTTTAAAAAGGTCTCTGCAGGGATGGAAGGTGAAACTTGAGTGGAGTCATTAGGAATTAAATATATACCCATGTTTCCATGAGAAAGTATTGTTCTGGTGCTAGTATTGAGATCATTTTCCACCAACCCCTCCCACCCCCATTTAATATTTGGTAAGTTTTGGTCAAAGGCAGTGAGTGTGATATCAGATGCAATGGAAGGATTTTGTTTTATTTCGCCTTTAAAATAGGCTGTGTGGGACTGGGGCAGTACTGATTTTTAGAAGCACTGGGGACTTGGGGAGAGGGCTCTCTTGTTAAACGGTTGTTCAGGACTCATATTGCTTTGTATCTCAAGGAGGGGAAGTTGGGGGCGATTTTTTAAAAAATGCTGGGGGAATGCAATAAACATCTCAGACAGGTCTTGAATGGAATAAGTAGGCGTCACTGTGCACGTAGATGCACCTATTTGTCGGCGACGAGGTTCCTGGGTACACAAGATGCAGCTTTGAGCCGGCTTGTTCGGATTTCATATGGGAGCTGCTTATTCTTGCATTTTGCAGCCATCAGATAGATTCTGGGGGTGGATTAGAGACATTGCCAGCAGTGGCCACTTGGGATGGTGTTCCTAGAACTTTAGGGCAGACTGCCCTGCAACTTTAGTGTGAATCAATACACTTTGACTAAGTGCAGTGGGAAAAGACATGGTGAGAAAGTAAGTTTATTCTTTAACTCAAGGGGTTGCTCTCGTATTTCCCTCCCCCCCCCAGTTTTGCTTTTGTAAGAGAGATTCAGAGGTGTTATATAATTTATTCCTAATTTGGATTGGCTGCAAACATCTTTTCCAGCCACATGGAGAAATGTAAAAAAGTTTCCAACAGAAGGAGCCAAAGAAGTTTGATAATATAAAATAGAACAAGATGATGCTCACAGGACTTGTCACTAATGAGACCCCAACCTGCTGATCTGTATCTCATAGGGGAGAACTCTGCCTCCTGTGCAGGAGGGAATGGAGGGATGGAAGGTGGGTGGGGTGTGTTTTTTTTTTTTTTGGTGAGATTCCCCCAGCCACCGAGTTGGAAAAATTGATCAAGCAGGCCCAGATGCCTAGTAGAAAAAAAAAACTTCTAAGCAGGTTTGCCTAGTAAAGGGAAAGAAGCCCATTTCTGGTTTTAACCTAACTTTTTGCGTTTTCCAGCAATAGCCGTCAGTTCCCTTCAGTACTAATAAAATGGGAGGGGACAAGTAGCCAACCCACAAAACATTATTTCAGTGAATAGGCTCATTCTTGAATCCCTTTTCCATCAATCCCACTCTCAGCTCCATCATACAAGTGCCTTTAAGTTTACATTACTTTTGAATTGAGTCATCAACAGCCTTCCCCTACCTCAAGAAACTGTATTGAAATAGTCATATTCGTTATCATGAAATAAAGGCATAACGTACGTTAGATTATTTAACATTGGATATGAAGTTACCTTTCCAGGCTTGTCAAAATAAAAAAAAATTATTGAATGGCTCCCGTCATTCAACTCTGTAATCCCCACTCCTTAACTCATTTCCCACAACTTATTCTGAAAAATTGACAAAGATTATATTTAATTTGGTTTTGATGCCTTTCTTCACACCGGAGACAATGCAGTGAAAAGAGATTGGTCACTAAGTTGATATGTATGTACAAGAGCAAGTCTCATCCTTGGTTTAAATGAAAGATCAATATTTTTAGATCCCACATTTGTACGTAATTGGGAATAAAATATTCCTATTCCATCAAAAATGTGTAGGCAATAGATTTGAGGGTAGAGACCATCCTTGGTAAAGTTGCTTTGTTAATTGAGAAAACAGTCTTATACAGGTTTCTTTTCATTGATGTGCTTATAAACACATTAAGGCTCAGAATTCCAGTGCTAGAATTCCAAAGGTAAAATAAAAGTTAAGGCGGCAGCTCATAAGAAGATACAGAATTCTAGCATCTCAAACATTAAGCAGATCACTAGGAAGACATGATTTGCTTAGTTTTGTTATTCAAGAACTTAAAACTACATTCCTTTGTATGGAATTATTTCCTACCCTAAAGAAAGTGCAGTAAAAAAAGGGAACAGAAAGAAGTTAATACCACCTTGATGTAGGCAAAATAGTATATAAGATTATCTGTTTCAGGAAATTACAGTACAGAAGATTTAGAATCAGTGCCAGATATGGAATATATGGCTGTCACAAGTAATAGGATACTACAGAAAAAGAAAGTGAGGAAATTCCTTATTACAGAGATTCCTCGCTAAACACACGAAAGTCGGAAGCTATAAGTCTGAATTAATGTGTTACAGCATAGATATACTTATTGTAACATTATCAGTTGCCGTTTACTTTTTAAATCCATATTTAAAAAATCTTGTAGACACAGGGTTTTTTTATGGTAGAGAAGTTCTGATCACAATACTATACTAAGATCAGAGTGTGAGATAGTAAATATACTTACCTCCCAATTCTTCATTTCAGTGATTTATGAGTTAAAAAAATAAAACCCTAGACAAGTTAAAATGCAATGCTGTGAGAAGCTAGTCGCATGTGACTCACTGACATATGTACTTATGGACTTCGACCAAAGGAAGTGTACATGTTGAATGTTACATTTAATTTTTTCTTGCTCTAAATCATAACTGAACAGATATAACACAAAATAGTAATGCATATTTATCATTTTTGTGTATAGCACCCCTATGGGTTGCTGCTGGTATAAAATTAACCTCTTCGAAGCCTTGTAAAGATTCAGGTTAGTTATGTAATCTGCACTTTTCCTTCACAGTGCTGTTTCAGAACTTCTTGTATTAACATATTGTCCTTACAGAGTCACTTGGCCAGGAGAGAATTTGCAAATGCAGCATAAAGTAATGCTTGGTGTAGTCCAGGAGATTTGAAACTAGCGAGTTTGTCTAGATGGGGTTTTTTCCCCTCCATTTTTCAAAAGAGGGTTAATTATGGTCCCTTTATTCTCTGCGTTGTGTGGAACAGTATAGTACTGGGGTCTGCAGCCTTTCAGAAGTGGTGTGCCAAATCTTCATTTATTCACTCTAATTTAAGGTTTTGCGTGCCAGTAATGCATTTTAACATTTTTAGAAGGTCTCTTTCTATAAGTCTGTAATATATACCAAAACTATTGTTGTATGTAAGAAAATAAGGCTTTTAAAATGTTTAAGAAGCTTCATTTAAAATTACATTAAAATGCAGAGCCCACCCCGGACCGGTGGCCAGGACCTGGGCAGTGTGAGTGCCACTGAAAATCAGCTCGCGTGCTGCCTTCGGCACCCATGCCATAGGTTGCCTACCCCTGGTATAGTATATTTCAGTGGTTCTCAAACTTTTGTACTGGTGGCCCCTTTTCACATAGCAAGCCTCTGAGTGCGACCCCCCCCTTATAAATTAAAAAACACTTTAAAATATATTTAAACACCATTATAAATGCAAGAGACAAAGCAGGGTTTGGGGTGGAGACTGACAGCTCGCAACCCCCCATGTAATAACCTTGTGACCCGAGGGATCCCAACCCCCAGTTTGAGAACCCCTGATTGGTCCCTCTAGCAGAGCAGTGTTAAAAAAAATAAAAAAAGTAAAAATAAATGTGTTCTCGATCCTTAAATGCAAAGAGTGAATCTCTCACACGACAAAAGATATTTCAGTTCTCACACAACTATCAGAGGAACTTTCCCAGGGTTGAGAAAACAATGTGAAACTGAAGATTAAAGGGTGAAGATTGCTGTTAAGCTATTCATCACTTAAACACAGAACTGACCAGTATTTTGAACAGCTGATTAAGTGGGAGTGGTTATAGCTTAGGGTTCCCCCTCTCTTTTGTGAACTTAAGCAGATGCCATTGGTGGCACTATACCCACACTTTTAATAAAGCAGCTTCCAACATCACTCTCTGCATTACCTATTGGTAGCTTTAGCAGCACTAGATTTTTAATTGGTAAGTGTCAGTAAAAGCTGATTTCACTGCACACGGAAACTGATGAAATTTTTCCTCCTCATTGGTGATAATCAAAATGTACATACAGGCAAAGAAAGAAAAAGCTGCCTGAGAACTTTTTAGAGTTAGATTTAAGGATATTTATTTGGTATGTTTTGGCATGTAATGTTGACAATTTCTGCTTTAACTTTTTGAATCAGAAGGTCCCAAAATTATTGTTTGGCCACTCTCAACTGGAAAATATAAATAGATAAAAACAGAAGAAAATGCTTAAAAATAGGGCAGTCAAGAGATTAAAAAAATTAATTGCGATTAATTGCACATTTAAACAATAGAATACCATTTAATTTTTTTCAATGTTTTCTACATTTATAGATTTCAGTTACAACAGGATACAAATTGTACAGTGCTCACTTATTTATTTCTGATTAAATATTTGCGCTGTAAAAATAGTATTTTTTAGTTCATCTAAGTACTGTACTGCAATCTCTATCATGAAAGTTGAACTTACAAATGTAGATTTATGTACAGAAAATAACTGCATTCAAAAAACAAAACAATGTAAAAAACTTTAGAGCCTACAAGTCCAATCAGTCCTATTTCTTATTCAGCCAAATCATTCAGACAAACAAGTTTGTTTACATTTGCAGGAGATAATACTGCCTGCTTCTTGTTCACAATGTCACCTGAAAGCGAGAACAGGCGTTCTCATGGCACTGTTGTAGCTGGCGTCGCAAGATAGTTGATGCCAGATGATCTAAAGATACATACGTCTCTTCATACTTCAACCACCGTTCCAGAGAACATGCACCCATGCTGATGACAGGTTCTGCTTTGTAAAAATCCAAAGCAGTGCGGACTGACGCATGTTCATTTTCAGCCTCTGTGTCAGAGGCCACTAGCAGAAGGTTTATTGTGTTTTATGGTGGTTCAGATGCTGTAGTTTGCACATCAGAGTGTTGCTTTCAGAAGTCTTAAAAGAGCATGCTCCGCACCTCGTTCCTCTTAAATTTTGGAAGACACTTTGGATTCTTAAACCTTGGGTGCAAGGCTGTAGCTATTTTTAGAAATCTCACATTGGTACCATCTTTGCATTTTGTCAAAGCTACCGTAAAAGTGTTTTTAAAATGAACAACATGTGCAGAATCATCATCCCAGATTAGTGTAACATGAAATATATGGCAGAATGTGGGTAAAACAGAGCTGGAGACATAGTTCTCCCCCAAGGAGCTCAGTCACCAATTTAATGAACCCGTTATTTTTTTAAACGAGCATCATCAGCATGGAAACATGTCCTCCAGAATGGTGGCTGAAGCATGCTAAACATTTCATATGCCCCTTCATATCTGGCACGTACATACCTTGTAAGGTCAGCTACAAAAGTTCCATGCAGACACCTGTTCTCACTTTCTGGTGACAATGTAAATAGGAAGTGGGCAGCATTATCTCCCATAAATGTAAACAAACTTGTTTGTCTTTGTATCTGAAGTGGTTTACCCACGAAAGCTTATGCCCAAATAAATCTGTTAGTCTTAAGGTGCCACCGGACTCCTTGTTGTTTTTGTGGATACAGACTAACATGGCTTCCCCCGATGCTTGTTTGTCTTAGCAATGGGCTGAATAAGAAGTAGGACTGAGTGGACTTGTAGGCTCTAAAGTTTTGCATTGATTTGTTTTTGAGTGCAGTTGTTTTTGAGTGCAGTACAAAAACCCCCATTTGTAAATTGCACTTTCATGATAAAGAGATTGCCCTACAGTACTTGTATGAGGTGAATTGAAAAATATTTCCACTAAAAATGATAGCGTATTTGTAGTAAATATAAAATGAGCAGTGTACACTTTGTATTCTGTCTTGTAATAGAAATCAGTATATTTGAAAATGTAGAAAACCCATCCAAAAATATTTAATACATTTCAATTGGTATCCTATTGTTTAACAGTTTAATCACATGAATTAACTGCAATTAATGGACAGCCCTACTTAAAATTTATCAATATTCATATTTTATACATATTTACATAGAACTATAGAGTGTTCTGCCAAGCCTGTCTATCAGGAAAAAGGTGCATACTCTATGCTCAGCCTTTATTACCAGGTCATTTTTGCAGATGTTGCCTCTGGAAAAGGTGCCAGGAGTGTTTGTCTCACATGTTTTGGAGCTGAAAGTGGTTCTGTGAGCACATCCTGTACCGGTGATAAGGAGTGGCTCTGGCAGAAGGTCTCTTGAGGGTGCCCTTGCACTTCTTGTGTCTGTTTGATGGGAAGTTTTGTTGCCAGCGGGCTCTGGTTTTAGGAATGCGAGAGTGAGCAGGGTTTGCAAAATGCCAGTTGGATGCTAAAGCTTATAAGGTATCCTGTCCTTCGATCTGTGAGCCACTTGTCACCCACTACGCTGTAATAGCATGGGTGGAATGGCTGACGTACTTTCCAGGACACCAGCTTTGCATAGTGCCTTGCAGACCGCTTGCTGGTTATGAGTATTTGACAACATGGAAATGTTAAAATAATTTGAGCAATAAAAGTGATAAAGTAGGAAAAAGGGATAGAGTAGAGTAGAGACTAGTGCTCTTTTTGGGTCTGAAATGACTTTAAACCTCACAACAACCCTGTGATATAGGGGAGGTATATTTTAAGAAGCATATCACGCACCACTGAAATGCAGCCACCTCTGGGGTGAAACAAGACAATTATTTAGCAGCCTCTTGAAATATCTTAAGCTATTTAGGAGAAAGGAGTGAAGATCATCATATTCAATTAAGCCTGTTGGAGGGATTTAGAGAAGTAAATATTAATTCTGCCCAAAGACATTGGAATTAAAGGGACCCAGTCAACATGAAAATTATACTTCCATCAACATTTGGTATGTACTATAGTTACAAGTAACATCTATGACGATTGGGGGGAGGAGGGGAACATTTCTCCCCGTATTTTCTTTAATCATTCAGTTTCTTCCTTGCTGAAAAGGTCCTTAAGAACTATTTTTAAAATTTTTTTATTATAAGTATTTTTCTTATAAGAACCATTTTAAAAAAGGATTTCAAAAACAAACTTCAAACTATCCGAGAGTGGTTTGTCAGAAACAGAAATTGTTTTAAAGTAGTTTTTTAAAAGTCAAGTTATAGAGGAACACTTGTAGAAAGTAACATGGGACCTTGAATGATCACAAGGGAGACACAGCTGAGGTCCTGATCACATGTCATTGAAGGCACATAGACACAGTGATGTGCAATTACCATATTTAACTTTTGTTACCCGTTTTCTCATCATTCTCCTGTCCCTCCTTCCAAATGCCTTACCTGACTGCGTACTGTAGATTTGTTGTAGTAGCCATGTCGGTCCCAGGTTATGAGAGACACACACAATCACCCATCTTGTCTCTCTACTGTAGATTTAGCATTTCCAGCCCCTTACTTCACTGGATTGTGGAATTACAAGAAGAGAGATGTCAAAACTGGTTTATTTTAACTCTCGCGTGGAATGAATTGTACTAATTCTGTGCTACCATTTTGCAGAGAAATACACATAAGCATGCATCAGAGTGCGAAAGCATGGAACAGTTCTTACAGGCAGCTAGTCAAAGGGTATGGCTACACTGGCACTGTACAGCGCTGCAACTTTTGCGGTCAGGGGTGTGAAAAAAAACACCCCCCTGAGCACTGCAAGATACAGTGCTGTAAAGCCTCAGTGTAATCAGTGCCGCAGAGCTGGGAGCACGGCTCCCAGTGCTGCAAGCTACATCCGTAGAGCATGTGGTTTACGTGCAGCGCTGGGAGAGCTCTCCCCTAGCCCTGGCGCTCCAACCACACTCGCACTTCACGGCGCTGCCGCAGCAGTGCTTTGAAATTTCAAGTGTAGCCATACCCAAAGTGACTCTAGCATTTCTGTTGTTAGCAGGGAGAAAAGTAATTCAGACTACCTGGAAGGGAAAGGATGCCTAATAATGGCTATTGCAGCTTTGTTTTCCACGAGCATTGTCACTGGATGCTGGGGTTAATATCACACATTCTTCTGTGTGTCAATTTAGCTGTAAAACATCCGCATTTAAAAGACTAGCCATCTACCCTTATAATACCTAGTAGGCTTACAGGAGTATAAAAGTTATGCAATATGTTGAATCAGTCTAGTTGCTGGGAAATAGAGGGTCTATTCCTTTAATTCCTAAGCATGGCCAGAGCTATAATTAAAAAAAAGTTTCATTACCTATAAAAGTGCTTAGAGGCCTGTCTGGAAATGTTTTGAGATTAGAGTTATTGGCCGCAGTGATGCTAGAAGCAAGTTTAGGACCCACGACTTATGCAGCTTTAAATACTGTGCTGTACAATAGCAGAGCTTATGAAGGTGATTAAGTCTAATTTTCATATTTTCTTAGATATTGCATTCACGGATGTTTTCTTCTGGCCTTTCATCCCTTCCAAATCTACCTTAGTTTGGACATAAAAAAAAATGGGGGGAGAGGGAAATTTGTGATTAGTCATCCTTATTCAATGAGAAGGAGAATTTAAATAGTGACTGTTGGGGGGGGTGGGGAAGAGGGATAGTCACTCCTTTTGTAGTTTACCAATGTTTTTTTTATTTTAAGCCAAATTAAAAGCATAATTATTTTTAAACTGAAAATCCAGAGCACGTGGCTGGAGTTTCATACATTTCATCACACCTGTCCTATTCGCATGTGTTTATTTTAATATGTCCAACCTGCTAAAAATTCTTCTCCTCTTTGCCCAGCTACTTCTGCTCTGGATGACTCTACGCTAACTGATGCTGGACATCCTTGATCAAAATTCCAGCAAGTTACACTCATGCTTTTGCATATCATTCTTGTTCAGTTAATGACCTACTTACTGGAAATGGAGGCTCCTTGCTGTGCCAATTTCATCAGTTTGGAATCCATATACAGCAGGGGATTGAGTTTACATAAATGTAAGGCAAAAAGCCATGCAGCTAGAGGCGGGGAAAAGCAGCATTTTGGGGGTCTAGTCAGGTTTCATGTGTAAACATACATACATTTAATGTTAGAGTTCCTTTTTTCAAGAGGCTTCAGTGGGAAGAAAGGGCACCACTCATTAGGGCTGCTACCTGGCTTAGAGGGGAAGTGAAGGTAACTATAAAATAAAAAGTGACAACAAGTAGAATAAAGGAGAAGTTGATAGTAACGAATATAAATCAGATGCTAGGAATTGTAGAAAATTGATAAGGGAAGAAAAGGGACACAAGGAGAACTCTATGGCCAGCAAAGTTAAAGACAATAAAAAGGTATTTAAGTACATTAGGAGCAAAGAATCCTAACAAGGCTTGTGGTCCATTACTAGATGGAAGTGGTAGAATTATTGATAATACAGAAATGTTTGTTTTGTGTTTGAGGAATATAGATGATGTAGTCATCTCATATAAAGCTTTCCATTCCACTAGTATCTCAGGAGGATATTAAACAGCAGCTGCTAAGTTAGAAATTAGTTAGTGAGGCCAGATAATTTGCATCCAAGAGTTTAAAAAAAAAAAAAAGCACTAGTAGAGGTGTTGGACTATTAATGAATCTATATTGATTTTCAATATTGGAACATGAGGGAAATTCCAAAAGACTGGAAGAAAACTAATGTTGTGCCAATATTTAAAAAAGGTAGATAGGAGAACCCAGTTAATTATAGGCCTCACAGTCGGTCGTTGATCCTGGGCAAGATAGTGGTGTGCTTAATGGGGACTCAAATAGTAAAGAATTAAAGGAGGTGTGGTGGGGCGATGACTCACCAGCATGGCACATCCTGCTGATGGTCCTGGGAATTAGATCTTCACCTGCCCCAGAGTGCCCTCTGTAGGCTGGTGTCTCACCTGCCACTGGCCCCCCCATGTCTCTCCCAGACCCCACTGCCATTTTACATCAGGGTTCTGCCCCCTGCAGTAACCCACAGTCTGGGTTTCCCCTCCCAGGGGAACTCCAAACCCTCTATCCTCCCCATGCCTCAGTGGCTACTGCCAGTCATCATCTAGGCCCTGCTCCCTGGGACAGACTGCAGTCTATAAGCCACTCATCATCAGCAGCTGCCTCTGACTATCTCTAGGTTGCCCCTCTGCAGCCCCAGTACCTTTTGTAGGCTCTTAACAAGGCCTGCAGCCTGGGGTTTTTCTAGGCTAGTATTACCCCCCACCTCAGGTACCCTACCCAGCTCCTAGGCAGCCAGGAGCTTCTCTCTCATAAGCTAGAGAGAGTGTATCTGAGCACCTGGCTCACAACCCTTTTATAGGGCCAGCTGTGGTCTGATTGGGGCATGGCCCCAGCTGTGGCTGTTTCCCCAATCAACCTAGCCTTTTCTCTCAGCCTCTCCCAGGGCTGGCTTTTAACCCCTTCTTAGCTGGAGTGGCATCACTGCCCCGCTACAGGAGGGAATATAACTAACAGCAATTAACATAGGTTTATGAAAAACAGATCTTGTCAAACTAACTTGATTATTTTTGAGGGGGTCGGGGAAGAGTTTGGTTGATAAAAGTAATAGTGTTAGACTTCTGTAAGGCATTTGACTTGGTACCATATGAGATTTTGACTTAAAAAATTAGAAATAAAACTAAGCAGGCACACATTAAATGGATTAAAAACTGGCTTACTGATGATCTCAAAATGTAATTGTAAAAACAGGCCGTTGTCATTGACTGGATTTGTTTCTTGTGGGTTCCCAAAGGGATCAGTTCTTGCCCTATGCTATTTATGTAGGAAGTGGAGGTCAAAAACCCAAAACAACAACAACAACAACAACAACAACAAAAGCCAAATAATGCTTACAGGTGAGAAGTTGGGGGAGTGGGAAATAATTAAGAGGATAGGTCGCTGATACAGAGTCATCCGGATACAAGCAAACAACATGTGTTTTGCTATGGCAAAGTGTAAACAAACATCTAGGAACAAATCCTGAAGGCCTCACTTACAGGATGGGGGACACTATCCTGGGAAGCAGTGAAAAAGAACATGAGCTCCCAGTGCGACCTTTTGGCCACAGGGGCTGATGCAATCCTTGGATTCATAAACAGCGGAGTCTCATGTAGTAGAAGTTGAGGTATTTTACCTCGGTCTTTGGCACTAGTGTGTGCCAGCTACTGGAATCCTGGTGTCCACAGTTCAAGAGGGATGCTGATAAATTGGGGAGGGGTCAAGTAAAGCGCCACAAGAACAATTAAAGGATTAGAAAACCTGCCTTACAGTGATAGAACTCCTAGAATCTATTTTGTTGAACAAAGAGAAGGTTAAGGGGTGACTTGATCACACTCTATAAGTATCTGCCTGTGGAACAAAGATTTAATAGTGGGCTCTTCCGGTATAACACAGTCCAGTGGCTGGAAGTTGAAGCTAGACAAGTTCAGCCTGGAAATAAGGTGTAAATTTAAACAGCAAGAGTAATTAACCATTGAGACAACTCAGCACTGGTTACGGGAGGTTCTCCATCACGGATTTTTAAAAACAAAAATCCCATCTTGATTTAACATCTGCTCTAGGAATTACTTTTGAGGACGTTCGCTGGCCTGTGCTCCACAGGAGGTCAGACTAGTTGATCACAGTGCTCCCTTCTGGCTGCGAGAGCAGACTGTCTGAAAATAGAGCTTGAGAAGTGGCATGTGGACAGCTAGAGGGAATTGCAAGCTTTTAAAATCAGATAGAGTTTTGTAGCTGTAGGCAAGATTTCACGGAGGGAAAAACATTTTCTTCACTTGGAGGGGAGAAGCTCATCTGACCAGAGCTAATAGACACAGTTTATTGCTTAGCCACACTTCCCTTCCATGCAGTCACTGTTTTGTTGGTCTGTTTAGTTTACATATTTACACTCAAAGCGGGCGTTTATCAGAACATAATGAGAAATGTAGAAATTTGTTTCTTCCACTAAAACCCCAGGGTGCCGTCAGCTCTTAACTTGCTTGTATGGGGCAAGCAAAGGGAAGGAAAAAAAAAAAAAAAAATCAAGAGATGCAGAGAAGGAACCAAAAAGAAAACAAACTATAGCAAACACTGGCTACAGGAATCCATACTTTGTACAGTTACGAAAGTAGGTGCAGTTTATGAAGACAGCATACATTTAGATTTTATAACTCAGTTTGCGGTGTCTCAGTATAAAAATGTAACTACAGCAAAAGAAACACAAGCAGAACATTCATTAGTTATGTGTGACCTCAGAGTATCATGAGCATCACAATTGGCTTAGCTCCTCCGTGTTAATTACAAACAATATTTACAAGTGGAAGATGCACTTAAAAGTCAAAGGTGCAGAATCAAATTAATTGTGTCTTGGAGAGTAAAGACCCAACCCTGCAAGTAGTTTTTTCCATGCACACATTCACTGTCTCATATAGTCTTAGTGGGAGTACTTGCAGGAGTTACTATTTGCCTGGTCAGATGCTAAAGCAATGACTTCTTTATCAGACTATAAATTAACTCTGTGATTTGTTACTTCTATCTGAATCACCCCTCTTAATTGCTTCTCTAGAGAACAATAGATTTAGAAGATCAAGACCAGTTATTGTAGGAGGGGACTTTGATCCTTTATTGACAAATCTAAAGTTTGATTAAAATAAATGCATTAAAAAAAAAAAAAAGTTACCCTGCAGAAAAGAGCAGTTCCCCAGCCCATAAGGGATTTGTGAAAGGGGGAGGTTTTGTATATGAATTGTCACATCCTTACAAAAGGAAAATGAAGAGACTTTATTTTTTAGCATAGGTCATAATAGTCCAGAAGTGATTATTAAGCCACATTTCCGTAAACGGTCCACTCATTTATTTTCTCTCTAGAGGCTCTTGATTATTCGATCACATGTGACTTAACACTAGCAAGCATCTCATAATTCCCAATGCACAAGGCAGATGACAGCATAATAGAGTTACTAAATGTTCCACAAATTCCAAGAAAATCAGAATCAACAAGTCTCTGTGGCACAAGCACCGAAAGAGAGCTGGCCATACTATCCTATGGATGCTTTCCAGCCCTCCGAACAAGAGAGCGAGTTCTCTTTTGTCCCCATGAGCGAATAACAAATCTAAACCTCACCCAGAGTTCAGGAACTGGACTCAAATTATTAAGAAAATCTTAGCAAGGGGGTGGGAGGGGGACAGACAGGGAGGGAAGTGGGTTAATAGAGAAAGTCAGTGGTATCCTCAAGCATCAGAGGGGTAGCTGTGTTAGTCTGTAGCCACAAAAAAGAGGAGTGAAATTTTATGCCCAAATAAATCTGTTAATCTTTAAGGTGTCACCCGACTCCTCACTGTTTTAATTGTGTCCTCAGGAAGACAAATGACTGAGGCCACGTCTATACGACGCGCCGTATCGGCACGTTACAATCGATTGCTCGGGGATCGATATATCGCGTCTCATCTAGACGTGATATATCGATCCCTGAGTGCGCTTACATCGATTCCGGAACTCCACCAAAACCAACGGAGTTCCGGAATCGACATGGCGAGCCGCGCACATCGATCCCGCGCGGTGAAGACAGATGAGTAGATCGATTTTAGATAATCGATTTCAGCTACGCTATTCTCGTAGCTGAAATTGCGTATCTAAAATCGATTTTCGCGCGTCGTGTAGACCTGGCCTGAGGCTGTTGCTTAACGTCTGTTCAAGCTGAGATCCTTAGCGAAGCTTTTAGCAAAAAGGTGTGGGCAAATTACCATTTCCCTAAGGGATTGGGTAGCCATCTCTGGTGGCCTGCATCTGTGTTCCCCATGCCTTATAATACAGCCATGCATGCCCAAATAAGAATGCTTGGACATTTTACTAGGCATCTTTTTCTGCAAACGTACACCTTTTGCATCTTCGTTTAATCCTTACTGTGAGTTAATACATGATCCTCCTTGATGCGTGGTGCCCTGCTGGCTACTGTCATTGGGCAGCCAGTTCCCATTGTCCAACATAGGGCTGGGGCATTGTCTGCATCATCTGCCAACACCTATATAGTCACTAGTCCATTGTCTCAAGCCTCTCTTTAGTCCACTAGCAGATGCCATACTGTCTATTTAGGGCTTCCATTAGTCAAGGCTAGGGCAAATAGGGGGGCAAGTAACTCAAGCCTTTTTATTTACCATGTGTATTGAAACAGGGTAGCAATGCTGTGCCCCACAAATACATTGTTTGTGGAAGCTGCTGTAGGATTAATAGAGGCCTAAAAACCACCCTGACAGAAATTGGCTCCTCTATAGTCCACAGAGTGGTCAGCTGCATTCCAAATGGCCACCATAGGGTGGTAGTTGACTGCTCTAATGTTTGGCAGGCCAGTTGCTGATAGGACCAGTACTGATACGTGCAACACGTCCTGTACAAAAGGAACAGACTGGAATTCACAGCAAAAGAGGATCAGCCTTTAGATAATGTTAGAAAAGCAACAGAATGAGCTTCCAGGCACCTGACAGAGTGTGGGCTCAGTTCCTTGTATGCCTTCAACACAGCCCTAGCTACCTTGAAAGGAGGCATGTAAAGCAGAGAAATCAAGCCTTAGAAGGTTAAAACAAGTGTAAGAGCCATCCCAGATGGAGGGGTTAGTGAGATCTCGGAACCAGGCAATGAGAATATCTGAGAAAAACATCAAAGTCTATAGAGGGTGAAGTGTCCCCTTTCAGATCAGTTTTCTGTGGCTTTTTTTTAGACTGTAAGCTGTGAGTCAGGGACTCTGTTTTGTGTTTGTACAATACCTACCATAGTGGGGTCTTGGTCCATTATTGGGGGCTCTTAGCTATTATTATTATTAATTGCTGCTGCTGCTGCTGCTGCTGCTAACTGGAGAGGAGTAAAGGACCGGTTTTCTCTTTTGAGCAAGGCAAAGTTCTTCCATTTGAATGCAACCTCTGTTCTTGGTGGTTCTTTTTATTGGCTGATAGCTGTGGGATCTCCCATCCTGAAAAAGAATATCTATGAGAAATAAGCAGAGAGTTTGAGCTTTGGAAGGACTGAGACTGATTTTATAACCAGGTGATGTTACAGGCTTCTTCCTTTCTAAAAGGGGAGGGGTTTAGTGTAATCCATCTCCTTTGAAACTGGCGCAGAGAGTGGATGGGGGGAAGAAAGGATTTTACAAACTCTGCTGAGTAAAGATTAAAACCCCCAAGTACACCATGTAAGAAAGCAAACAATGTTTTAAATTGTAGGGTTATGCAGGAAGCTGGAATGAAGCCATTAAAGTTCCCAGATCTGGAAATCTCCTGCGAGTGTATCATAAGAGAATTTATATTCTGAGAGGAGCAGTCACAATCACACCTTCATTAGCAAAGATAGCCACTGGCAACAGCTATATCTTAGAATATAGATTTAAAATACAGTTCTCCAAGGAGTGTCTGGTTTTTTTTGTTTTTGTTTTTTTAAATAAAGTCTCCTGTTGCACAAATCCTCCCTGTGTTTATATGCAAAGTCATAAATCACCAACTATGGTGACATGTTTTTATTGCTCTTTGGTCCTGTTAGCCCTGCAGCAGGAAAGAGCTAGCATGAGCTTGGATTCCGGTCCTTCTTCTGCAGCATCAAGATCACTTCCTAAAATTCAGTCAGTGGCACCTGTGCAATCCCACTGCCTCCAGAGGCATAATTTGAAAGTGATGGATTCCACAGGAATCGAGTGAAGACAAGATCTGGTCTGCATGAACCTCTGCTACTGGTGGACTGCGCATGTAGGAGAAAACCTAGTCAGACTTACACAACCCAGGCTGAGTTTTTAAGACTGGCAGCTGGGAAGAGGGACCCCCCATCCAGTTTGATAGTAAAATTGAGCACACTTGATGTTGAAGACAGAGTGAAGTTTATAGACACCCCACAGGGCAGAGTCACTTTTCAGAATAGCACCATACTGATCCATGCACTGGAATTAGAATTCCAAACAGACCTTAATGCTTAGCCATACCAATTCATGTTTTCAAAGCCCAGAAGACTGACCCTCACAGCATACCTGCAACAGGGGTGTTATTTGTTATGTGGCAAGGGGGCTAGCTGCCCCCCTGCAAACCTTGGTTTGCCCCCCAGATTCTTCACAGGTCTATGCACTCCCTTTTGCCTCTCCTCCCGGCCCTTGCAGGATAATATAGAATTTTCTTTGTACTGACACACTCCCCCCCCACCCCCACACCACCACCTATTTCCCTCGGTTATCTAAAATGCATAAAGGTTGACAGAGTAGCACATTAATTGCAAAGAAATTAAATGCAAACTAGTGGTTCAGAACATTTTCCTCACTGGGAATCCTCTCCCATTTATCAGCATGAGACTGTCCAAGTGTTTGTAATCCCCTAATACCTAACCTGCTCCTGTCTGCACCAGGGGTTTGGAAGCTAAGATTTGGGATCAATTACTACCTGATAAATCTCAACTCACGAGTCTCCGATTTACTCAGACAGCTATAAAGAAAGCTGATATGAGCAGTTATACACACTGGAACTGTGGAAATAGAGCTAACCCAAGTGTTACAGAGGTGTCCTTTGAGATATTTCTTCCTGGAAGGAGAAAGGAGAATCAGAGCAGACTGACCTCCTTGCTATTCTGAAGGACCATATATTAGACATCAGTGACATGCCCAAAACATACACACGCAATTTCTACTGACAACTTGAGTTATTGCCGAGTCCAGGTTGATAAATGCACTAGAGAACAGAATATCAGGCACAAGACATGGAACAAAGTGACTTCACACTTTTTACAAATTTACAAAGTAACATTTCAGCTGAAAGAAGACACAGAAAGGGACCCTCCCGAGGTCTGTAGGATTAAGCCTGGGGTTATGAGTACATACAGCTAGATCATCAGATCCCACTGTCTTGTTTTTGTGACATGACAGAGACTAAAAACATAGCTGGTATCTTTTAGCCAGGACAGATAGAAAAACTGTTCTGAACCTGCAGCCCTTTGAATGGAGGGGCGGGGCACATACCCCTTGCGATACAAATGCATTTACTCCTGCTAATACCAGAATACCTTTCTTCCTTATAGTGTGAATGGAGTTTTAGTCCTGTTATTAGGCTGCATCCTTTGAAAGCTAGAACGGGATCTCTCTTAACAGCCGTTCGGACTGCCCTTCCCAAGGAGCAAGAGCTGGAAGAGCTTTCTGCATTAGGAGAATCCTGCTACCCCCACGTGCATTTTAAAACAAGGCTATTTCTTTTCAACTTTAGAAAAGTATTTATGCTGTGTGCATATTTGTGAAGATACTCACCAGTTTGGGCCCACTGTTAGACACTTGCTTCACTGTCAGCATTTTTTCTTCCTCCAAGGCAAGTTTCCTTTCAGAGCAGCTTGTTTAAAACTAAAGAGACCACTTGATAGCTGTTTTGAGAGAGCTTTAACCACAGGGCATCCTGGGAAATTTAACTCTAACCTCATAACTCAGTCTTAGGGGGGAGGGGGGAACCACCCAGATTTTGTGGGTTCTGGGAATCATTTTCTTTATAAGAGGCATAATGGTGGTTATTGATCTTTGAGGTTCTGATTTTACAAATTATTATGTATGTGTTTAACAGTAAGTATGTGAGTGGATCTTCAAGTTGAGCACATGTTAAGCATTTGCAGCATTAGGGATAAATCTTGATTGCTAAGTGGAGCAGTTATAGGATGGGCTGCAGTGTGTAAATGCTATGTGCCTGCCTGCCTGCCTGCCTGCCTGTACTTGTTTGTCTGTCAAATACTGTCTGCATATGCTGTTGGTTCTACGATTTATAAATACACAAATCACTTAATACCCCCCATGGTCTCAAAATACCAATCTTGCACAGGGAGCTCCAGAGAGAGAGTGGCAAGAATACTGCGATGGGGGAGTACACTTGAAGCTCCTGAATGAGAGAGCCTATTCCTAATTCAAGGGCTGGAACTTTCCTAGGGGGTATTTGTTGCACCTGGTCTCACTTGGCCTGGAAGGGTCAGCAGGAGAATAGAACTGAGGTACTCTAGCAGATATGAGTGTGGACACACTATTGACAACAAAAAAAGCAGTATAGTCTCGTGTGTTCTTACTATGCTGTAGGCTGAATGAGTGTCCTGCTTCCCAAATTGAAGATAAAGCTGCACACTGGGTAAACAGATGTTTCTGTTTTGTACACTGTGTACTTTGTCATGAGATACAAACCCACTTAGCAGATGTCTAAAATGATAGCTAGAAATTTACGCTTGTTGCTTCAATTTGGTTGAAGAGGGTTCATCTTTTGGCCAAGATTCACTGTAATTATCAGTGGATGTGGGATTAATTGGAAGGCTCAGGAAATCTTATTCTGTGAATCCAGTCCTGCAAACATATAAACTTATGCTTTGTGGGACTACCTGCATGTGTAAAGCTATGCATATATTTAAGTGTTTGCAGAATGAGGCCTATAGTTGTTGCATGAGAAATTCATTGCTCTAAAAGGGCTTCCCTGTAATACCTATGAGCTTTTACTTGCTGCTAATGTCTATTCCTTGTTTTTAACAGCTATTGGTTTTGCTAAAAATGTTAAGATTGCAAAAATGGAAGAGCCATTATTCTTTTAGCATCTTCCTTTTCCTTTTCTAAGTTCTAATATATCAGCTAGAGAGTTCAGTAGTTGATACCCAAGTTGTGGAAATCTGAGGATTGTCTTCTGACTTTCAGGTGTTTTGAATTTAAATTGATCGGCTTGCCTGTGAGACATTAAAATACCTACCTGTGTAGGTAGGACCTATGCATGTATTTTGTTCTGCTGCATTGCCAGCAGAGGGCGTAAGAGTTAGCTCTCAATGTGTGCACCCTGAGATCAATGATGCTAATTCTAAAAAACTCACCAAAACAGGCCTTATCAAAGGCAATGGAGGGATGCTTAAAGGGACAGCATCAGGGTAATTTAGTCCCCCCCCAAAAAAAACGCTTTTACAGACCCTAAGACTAATAAAAATGTTTGCTTGAAACTAGCAACCAGAATGTTGTTGAAACAAAAAAGTATTCCCCTGCAGTGTTATGCTAATATATGAAGACCCTGAATGTGAAATTGATTAGGGGTGTCCCCTGGGAGTGAAGTGCACAATGTAAATAGTATAAATGTCACAAAGTAAATTAGGTCCTTATAACTCACAAGTGCTGTTTGAAACACAAGAAAAGAAAGTTCAAACAATTACTTTGACTGTCCCTAAAAGAAAAAACGAACTAACTGCTAAATTCAGCTAAATGACAGTAGGAGGGGTCCCTAAAGAACCACTTAAGGCTTTGGTGATATTAACCTGTAGGGAAAGAAAATTAAAGTCCCATGCTAAAATGTACTACAGTCTGCACATTGCGATTCTGCTCACAGTGAAACCTCTGAAAGAGAAGTTACTTGGAAAAAGAAAAAATTGCACTACAAAAAATAAATTACTTATTCCAAAGTAAAAGTTAAAAACAAAAAACCAAATATTCTAATTATAGCCACTAACAAAAATTAAAAAAAAAATAATGGTCCCTTGATGGCATTTAGGACTTAAATTTTTCTCAGAGATCTTTAAATATAGGTTATAAGAGTGCTAAGGAAGTGTAAATGTTTGGGGTTTATATGTAATATTTAATTAGCAAAAAATGGTTGTAAACATGGTATAAACTGCTGATACTACAACATCTGTAACATGCGGAACCAGTTAAATCTATTCTTGGTAAAAGGAGATGCCTGTGGCTGGGGAGGTAAGGCCCATGGTAACAAATGAAACTGTAGCTCTGATTAGCTGTGCAATACCACTCATGTTTTATCCCACTGAGAGTGGTGATGCCACAAGTAATAATTACTTGGTGAAATTTTATTCAGTGATACTGTTTCTTTACTGGGGTGCGATGTTAAATTGGTACATCACTTGGGTGGATTGAAAATTATAGGGAAGACAGAAAAAAAAGCAGTTTGAGTTTATTGTGGTTTTTAAGCTATGATTCTGTGAAGATTTCTCCACATGCTCAATGAGTCCCATTAAATTTTGGTGGGGCTTCTCCTGAGTGTGGAATAACTCATTGCAGGATTGAAGCCTGAGCAAGAGATGCAGATTGTACGCTCTCTCCACAGCAGGGGTAGGCAACCTATGGCATGTGTGCCAAAAGTGGCACACAAGCTGATTTTCAGTGGCACTCACACTGCCTGGGTGCTGGCCACCGGTCCAGAGGGCTCTGCATTTTAATTTAATATTAAATTAAACTTCTTAAACATTTTAAAAACCTTATTTACTTTACATACAATCGTTTAGTTATATATTATAGACTTATAGAAAGAGACCTTCTAAAAATGTATTACCGGCCAGTAAAACCTTAGAGTGAATAAATGAAGACTCAGCACACCATTTCTGAAAGGTTGCCGACCCCTGCTCCAGAGATATTCCAGGCAGGAAGGCTGCAATTAAGCACTTGCTGAAGTGCTTTGCAGAGGTCCACTCCTGTTCTCTGCAGCCCTTGAATATATCCGTAGAGTGCAGTGTGCGATTAAGTGCCTTGCTAAATAGGGGAATGCTTTTCTGAATCAGGGCCTAAGGGCAGACTTCATTTTGAAAACGAAGGCTTTGAACAACTCTGAAGGACTGAGGTTGTAAGCAGAGAAAAGCAGGACAGAGGTGGTGATTTGAAAATAGTTTTATGTAAATACCACTAATTTATGGAAATTAGAGTGTGCAAAGATTGAAATATTCACACTATCAGCTAAACTGGATGAACATTGATGGCCTAGATTCCTCCCTTCTCTTCCTCCCTCCTTCCCCCAAGTGCTAAAAAGCCTCTTAACCTGGAGACGTGTCAGGAACGTAACAGGCAGTATTCTAACTATCTGGATTCCCTTTGTTTGAGCAGAATGGAAGGCAAAGCAGCCAATGGACCTTGGCAGAATGAAAATACAAGTGTGATTGATGTTTCACTGGGGACTCAGCAGTGCTACTCCCGCCCCGCCACTCATCTCTGGAAGTAACAGCACTAATAAAAATCCAGTGACCTAAGTGGGATGATGAGAGGCTGTGGGGGCTTGCAAAAAACTGTTACTTGACCAGATGCCTCATAAGCTTCTTGAAATATAGATTGTCCTTTTTTTTTTTTTTTTGTGATACATATGGTGAAGTAGGTGCCATGCCTGTGAGTGATCCAGATCACTTACTTGAAGGGGCAGGGTCTCTGCCAACTGTATCCCCTGCTGCCCATGCTCTGCCAATTTCTCTCAATCTTCTTAAGTGCTGGACCCCTCATGAGTAGAGGGGGGTGGTCATGCACAGCACAAACTCACCACGAGAACGAAGGCAGACGGAGACAATGAAGCTCATCTTGGTTGGACTTGACTGATTATGCTGAGAGACCGAAAAGCCAATGGAATAAGCCATCACCCCATCTTGCTTATAACTAGTCTTTATTTGTTTTACAGCAGCACCTGGGAGGACCCAGTTGAGATCAGGGCTGAGTGCTATACAAACATAGTGAGAGAGGCCCTGCTGTGAAGAGCTCACCTGTTCAGACCAGGCAAAGTGACAGAGGGGAAACTGAGACAGAGGTAGATGAAGTGACTTGCAGAGTCACACCCAGCATATCATTGGAAGAGCTAATAGCTAAGGGGGCGGGGGGGGGGGAAAAGGAATAATCTGTAACCTCTATTTGCATGCCTGTGAGTCTTCCGGAAATCATTAGTGCCATTGCAGGCAGAGAGATTTTGAAGGAAGAAGTATCTCCCGTCTCACCCTTTGTCACCTCTCTCCTCACCCTGGTCTGTGTGTACTAATGTCTGCGTGGGGGCAGCAGATGCATGTCTTGAGTGACTTTGTCTTAGAGAATGCTGTTCGGGACAGTCAGTCAATGACATTTTAGCCCTTGGAGCACCTCAGTCCTTGCTGCAGAGACCTGAGGCGGCAGCTAAAGGTGTTTGCTATTGCACTTCCAAACTCCATGCCACCTTAGCTTCCCCTCGCTCATCTGGATGTGTCCAACAGTGACACAGGGACAAGGTTCTACAAGGTTCAGCGGCACCAGTCTGGCTCTGAACAAGCTATGAAGAGCCCAGTGGGTTAACAGCTAGTTGTGAAAAGCAGGTAACTCTTCAGGTCTTACTTTGGCGTTGCTTTTGGGGAAAAGCTTACAAGTGAAAGTGACCCTGTTAGGCCCTAATTGATCTCTGGCGTAATTTCAGTGAAGGCAACAAAGTAACTCCGGGGATGAACTTGGCTCTTACACTATAATAGATCAGCTAGATGTATTATACTGAACATTAGCTAGATTTGAGGGGGACTTGTGGATATAAGCAAGAGATTTGAAGCCATTTTTGTTTCTGCATAAAGAGAAGAGCCCAAGTTGCTTGCACAGACCCCTTATTGCACCTGTACAGCAAGGCTGGGATGAAAGGCTGAGCCCTGAAGAAAATGCCTGTTAACCATGTAAGGAAAGGAAAATGTTTGGAAAGAGGAACAAGACGCATGAGTGTCGCAGTCCTCAAGCTGATCTTTCTGCTTTTGCCCAGACAGTATTTCTATCAGCTAGCAGAACGTGTGGCACGTTTATTTAAGTCACAGAAATTTGCATTTCATGTTTTTTTAATGCTGCTAACTAAGAGCTTCACAAGTTTCCACAAACCTTGGCATGTGGTCCAGCACGTCTTAGCACAACATGTCCTTCAGCACAGACAGCTGTCCCTGTCTGGTTTGAAAAAGCAGATGTATTTTTGTCTTATGCCAGAGTCACAGCACACCTGTGAGCTAGGCACATAGATAAATGAGGGACACCGAGAGGTTAAGTAACTTGCCCAAGGTCATGTAGGGAGTCAGTGGTAGAGCTGGGACTGGAACACACTCATCTTCCTTATTTGATATATTTCAAAGCAGGACTTCAGTTTAAAGAGCATCATCCCTTTGACAGATCCTCAACGGGTAGAAGTTGTCAGAGTGCCATTGAAGTCAGTGGCAGTTTGTGGCACAAATCCCCAGCTGGTGCCAAGTGCAAGTCTTTGAAATCGATGGGGCCCCATTCAGGTGCCAGGGTCTGCCTGTGGGGATAAACGTGCAGGATCCAAGCCAATATTTGTACCGTCAGTTCACCCACAGGAGCCGATCTCACCACCTTCCGCTCTGTGCGAGGTGCATTTCTTGCCTTCCCTAGCAAGCCTCTAGCAGTGTGTGTGTGTGTGTGTGTGTGTGTGTGTGTGTGTGTGTGTGTGTGTGTATATAGAGAGAGACAGACACACACACACAATGTACATCTGCAGAAAAATATCCAGAAGAAACCATTCCACTGCACACATTTCTCCCCTGGGGCAACAAGGAGAGCAGAAACACAGGACAGACATTAGTCATATTCCTTAATGTATTACTGGAAGGTGCTCAGAGAGATATAGGAACCGATACAGAACAGTCAGAGCACTTGGCATTACTACCTGTCCAATGAAAGTAATAGATAATATCTAGCATATCAGTGGAGATGAGCATCGTCAGCACCATTTTACAGAGAGGGAAATCAAGGTAGAGAGATGAAGTGACTTGCCCAGGGTCGCTCATTAGGCTAGTGGCAGAGCTGGGACTAGAACCCAGGTCTCCTGAGGCCCAGTCCTGTACTCTGATAGGCCACACCACTTCCTTTGGAAAGCAAGCATGATGCGGGATAGTGATAAAGCCATTCATGTCCCCAGCCTGTTGAGGTGCTTGAGTAGCTGCACAATTAAAATAGTGGCAAAAAGGTGATAAGTGTTATGAAAACAAGTTAAGACACTAGCACATAATGAAAGTTATTAAGGTCCAATCTCCATCCTCAGAGATTTTGAAGGCCCGGCTTGACAAACCCTGGCTGGGATGATTTAGTTGGAGTTGGTCCTGTTTCTAGCAGTGGGTTGGACTAGATGACCTCCTGAGGTCTCTTTCAACCCTAATCTTCTATGATTCCAATCCTGCAGTCTTTATGCAGGCATAACTCTTATCATTATTTCACTTTTATTTTGTATCATCTACCGGGGCACAGCAAGGTCAGGGCCCCTTTGTGCAAGTCACTGGCTAAATAAGGACTTCTGCTGAGGAGATACTGAGTAAAGGTCGCAGGATTTTCCCCTGGCCGCAGAAACTGACAGCGCTGCTGCATCTTGGCTGCAAATATCAGCCCATTCCTGGCACCAGCACTACTGAACAGCAGGCGTCTCTCTCTCTCTCTCTCTCTCTCTCACACACTCTCTCTCTCTCCCTCCCTCCCCCCCCCCCCCAGGGCCCCCACCTTTTCCGATCTGAGCTATCTGCTTAGAATTCTATTGCTTTGGCATTTTCTTGTTGCACTTCTTGCTCCTCTGGGTACTGTTCAGATAGGCAGCATCTTCTGGGCCAGGAAAGGGGGAGAGCTGAACAAGTCACCGATTTCCTCAGGACTGTGGTAAATTAGAGGGCAGTATGTGGAAGGCAGAGAGTTTCTTTTCCTGGTTATTGTCCTGTGTCCTCTCCTGCATGCTCCTAGGACAATCCAATGAGTAGGCACATAGCCGTGCGGACTGAAACAGGAGGGAAAAATATACACAAACCTCCTAGAGCCAGAGCTACTCACTCAGTTTTTACCCAGCTAACTGTTAGTCATGGCATGAAAACCTCATTATATGAAGGGTTCTGTATAAAATGCAGCTGGCTTCACTAAAGAGAGGTGGAAATCTTGGCCCTACTGAAGTCAGACAAAGAAACAGCCAATAAAATCAGCAGTGCTGGAAAGCCTTGCAGATGGCAAATGCACAGGAGTGGTCACAGCTTGGAAAGAAAGGGAGTGGGCTCAAGCAGGAACCTGGGGTGAGATCCGCAGCTGTGCTCTTGCCCCTGTATATTGAATAAATATGTCCGAGCAGCATACGCTGGCTGGGGTAGGAGTCCCCTAGTGCAGGCACCAGGGGGACTGCCATAAGCTCTGGTGTAGGGAGTGGATCAGGTGCGTGGCTGGAGTAGGAAGGAAGATTCTAGGCCACTAAGATTCAGATCCGCATTGTACCTCATAGGGCCAGCCCCAGGAGGCTGTCGTAATGTAGACCCCAGAGCATCTAAAATATGCTGTGGGCCACAGAAAGGCATCTTAACCCACTTTAGCATCCCCTCGTCCTGAGCTGCCAGTTCTATGCTGCACCTCTTAGAGGCACAGCTGCACAGAATCTCACCTCTATCCTCTGTCCCCTTTAAATCTCTATTCAGTTTAACATCCAGATGTTTGCAGCTTTTATTAGCTATCTATACATTCCAAGGAGCAGTCATAGCAGAGTGACAGACTCTCAGAACGCTTTGCATGTGTTTTATGTTTTTTAAAGTTGAACCCACAATAAGTAGTATAGTGTGAAAACAAAAAGGAAATCCAGAGTCCTGTTTCAGAGTAGATGAGTGAAACCTTGGATACTGGAGCCTGGGTCTGCTGGAATATAGGTTTAAGGACAAGTTTGACAACCAACCAGTGTGAGACCTGATTGAATCAGGAAATTGACTTAAAAATTGAATTACCAGCATCTCGAGTCTATTGAAAGGACCGGTAAATGCATGCTGGTCTTTGCACGGTGTAGGGACATTTCAGTGTGCTTCACTCACTGCTGAGCATGCTAAGAGAGCCATTAGCTTACAGGCATTTTTTGTGCTTGATGCTTCTGAAGAAGGCAGAAAATTCCCCTATTTGTGCAGCATTGTACAGGGAAGGGGGATTTTGTATTAGATACCTGAGCACTTCCTGAGTTCACTGCCAATAAACCTATACAGTGCACTGCTCTAAAGATAATTCATCCATTATCTCTGTTGTCTTAACACTGGAATTTCATTAAGGAATGTGTAACTGCATTACTAATGTTGTAATAGCATATTCAGGCCCCTTTTCTTCTCCCAGCTACACCAGTGTAAATCCAGTCATTTGTTCAAAGTAAATGGTGAGACTCTGGATTTACATGGCTCTAAAGGAGAGTAGGTCCAATGATGTTGGGAGTAATGTAAATGTTTACAAACACACGCACATGAGGTTTGTCTACACTGACAAAGGTCATCAGGCTCAGGTTGCCTGTGCTTTCCTGCAGCTTTTTATACTCTCGTAAGTATCAGTGACCTGACGACAGCAATGAGAACAAGATTTCTAGGCTCACCCTGCTCATGTTAAATTGGAAGGAACAGGAAATAATTAGAAACGAGGCACCCAGTAAGAAGATAGGTAATTAGTTACTGTAACTTGTTGGCTGAGGGACGGACTGGCCACCGCTTCCAGCGGCTCCTATTGGCCTGGAACGGCGATCCGCGGCCAGTGGGAGCCACGATCACCCGGACCTGCGGACGCAGCAGGTAAACAAACTGGCCTGGCCCACCAAGGGCTTTCCCTACACAAGCGGTGTCCCAAGTTTGGGAAACACTGCAATGGAGGATGATGTAGCCTGACATTTTGAGGCCTGCACAGCCTGGCAGTCTCAGATTAGCTGACCTGCTGCATAGACCTTTGCATATACAAGTATCCCCACGATGTAGCCTACAGAGCTGGCCTGTCTGCTTGTTTTATTATATCTTCTCTTTATTTACTGGGTTGCTGGTTGGTTTATTAGAGTTGACTTATATTTTGTGTTGAATTACTTCATTTGACATAACTCCAAGTTAAGGGGATCTGATCATTTTATCTCATTTTTGTATGTTTTGACTGTGGGCCAACTAGCTTGCCAGGAGGCTCAGCAGTCAGACCCTCTGAGGAATGCAGTCCACGTGGAACTGGCTTGATCAGAGCAGAGACTGCATGAGCTTCCCCACCGTTCATCCAGTGCACCTCAATCCTTCTTTTGCAAGACTCCTGTTATTTTAGTTTGGGGGCTCTCCTGTGCAGAGTTTGTTGCAGGATTGAGTCATGGAAGGGGTAGAACATTGTGACAATTAAACTCCCGAGAGATGGCTTGCAGCACAGCGAGATTGACAAGTACCGGCGTAAGCAGCAACAAGTTTACTCAACCTTTGGCGTTACAGTGTAGTTACTAACTGTGTCACCAAACAGTTTGGGAACTATTCACATACAGTCCCTGAAAGAATCGTTCCCCAGACCAGTTGACTCTGCCTTACCTTGACTTCCCAAGGTGAGGAGCTTGCTGAATTCGAGTAACCGCAGAATGAAACGTAGGCCTGAGTCTGTACTAAAGTTAGGTCAACGTCAGTGGCCTTGTGTCAACTAACTGTGTAAGTGTCTCCACTTAAATTTCACTCCTGCCGGTGTAACTGCCTTGCTATGCCGACTCTACGCTGCTTGTGGAAGTGGAGTTGAGTCAAGGTCAATGTAGTCAGGTCAGCTCAGTATCCGTGTAGACACTACGTTGCTTATCTCAGTTATTGGCTTTCAAGAGTTGGCCCACAATGCCCCACACTGACAGTACAATTGACACAAGTGCTCCTAGCGAGGATGTGCACTGCTGACTGAAGAAGCAAAATGTAGACATGCATAAGTGAAGTAATTACTACAGTGGATGTATGCCAACGTAAATTAGGTCGACTTAATTTGTAACGTGGACTTGTCCTTAGTTCATCCACATGATGTACCACTGCTTTGCTGTTTTTCCTGGTGTGAAGGTCCCCATGTAGAGAGTCCTCTGTCTAGACTTAAGGCCAAGTGGAAAATAAAAGTCTTCTGAACTCTGGATCTGATGCCACTTTCTTCTCATTAAGTATTTGAGAGTGAGACTCTGGCCTCATTGAATTCAGCATGACTTTTGCCATTGACTTCAGCATGGCCTGGATTTCACAGCCTGGTGTTAGAGAGGGATGCATAAGGGACAGAGCCTGAGCTGGTGTAAAGCATCTCTGGTACAGTCTGTGGAGCTCTATTGTAGTCAGTTGAGCTACACAAACTAACACCAGATGAGGACTAGAAATAGAGCAAATGCAGCTGTTCCCTACACATGTCTGAGCACCAAGGCCTGGCATGTCACCGCCCCTTTGATTTCTTATATATTGGCAAAGTCTATGACATTCTTAAAGCACTCTCTCCTCCCCTGCTTCCCGCCACTCAAGTGTTTTAATGCTGTTTCCTGTAAGGAAACTAAGAGATGATAAGCTGGTGTATGTAATCCAGCACTCAAGAACAAAGCTACAATTCTAAGCCAATGCATGCAGTCCAGCACGCAAGAGCAATCCTACAATAGAACCAGCTTGTGCAAGCAAGCACATGCCAGCTGCCCTCCTATAAGCCAATGTGGTCAGGCCAGCAACGCTGTGATAACAGAGGAAACTAGTATGAGGAAGCCCAGCATTTGCAAGTAGCTCTGCAATAACACTAAGTGCAGTGTCCCCTACTCCTCTGAGCAGCCCTGCAACGATTAGTGAGTTGTTAAGGAAACCGATTTCAGTTTGCAGCTTCCAAGGTGTTATTGCAGACAGTGAGGAGAGACATTAATAAAAAGCAGCAGCAGGAAATCCTTTGAATCCCACAGTCTATTCTGTGTAGGTTCATCACTGTATTATTTGAGCATCTCCCTCTGATCCATCTCGGGTTTTTTTCCCTTGTAAAATCCTCCAGGCAGTGAAGAGCTGTGTCACTTGCTGTTACAACCCACCTCCTTGGGGGTCTTTTGCACTATACAGACTCTCCCTGGGTTACACAAGGTTGCCGATCGCTGCAGTACAGCTTCCCTCCCATGGGTGCAGCTATACTGGTATAAAACGTTTCTACTGGTAGTTTATTCCTGCACAGGAAGGGGAATAAGCTGTACCAGTGTAAGATGGCTTGATAACAGTATAGCTGCATCCACATTAGGGGTAGTACTGGTATAACTGTCGTTAACCTTGCCCCTCCTCCTCCTCCTCCAGCCATAGTCATAGCAATGCAAGAGAGTCTGTAGACCAGGTTTAGGGGACAGACCTTTCCTAGCTGCACTGTAGTTCATCTGCATGAGTCAAACATGGTCCGCTCACTTCTAGGTGAAGTTAGGAAGTTACCTGTTCTGGCAGAGGTGCCAGTATGCACTTATGCTCTTAGGTGACTCAGGCCACAGCTACACTGGCGCTTTACAGTGCTGCAATCTTCTCTCTCAGGGGTGTGAAAAAAAAAACCCCCCTGAGTGCTGGAAGATACAGCGCTGTAAAGCGTCAGTGTAAACAGTGCCTCAGCTCTGGGAGCGCGGCTCCCAGCGCTGCAAGCTAAACCCCATGAGGATGTGGAGTATGCTCCCGTGGCAGCGCTTTGACGTTTCGGGTGTAGCCATACCCTGAGCCCATGTCAGTTTGTTCACTGCAAGGTTGCAAAAGACTTCTAATGCTGTTATGGAGCCCTCCTGTCTTTATCCCAATCTGGGTTTCAGTAATGAGCTTTCTGGCTCATCATTAGCCAACTGGAGTGTTTTTCATTCCAACTCTAATACGGAGACAGCCAGGTACTAACACTTGGCAGCTTGTATTTATTGACAGGACTAAGGAGAGAGCTTCTTAGCTATATTTCAGTGATACAAATAAAATCTAGCTCTCTTCGGCTCTTCTCTTGGCTGAAGCTTTAATTGTGCTTAGAAAGTTCTTGCATTCTGACTGCTTTGCTTGTATCTTACTGAGGCTGTGGCTACACTATGTACATTTTAGTGACACAGCTGTGCCGCTACAGCCATACCACTGAAACACACACCTTGTAGCTGCTGTTTGTCGGGTGCTATTGAAACACAAAATCCCAATAGTTCTAGCCCTCAAGGGCTTAGAGGTCAGTGGTGCTTGAAAAATGGTTCTAGATCTACAAGGCCCTGGTCATCAACTTGTCTAAATGGTGGTTGTTCACTTGAAGTAATTGGAGCTATAATTTACACCAGCTGAAATTTTAAAGCCAGAAGGAACCACCTAGTCTGGCCTTCTGTGTAACACAGGCCAGAGATTATCACCCAGCCAAAGTCTAAGTGAAGGAGAGCTGGAGAAGAAGGAAATGCTGATGCATGAGAAAGCAGGGCAGATGCGGGAGAGAAGGCACTGATGGTATGATGCTGCCCTATAGCCACGCCAGAAAGATCTGAACAAACGGCAGGGGGAAAATCACAGCCTGGTAACTAGATCTGTGCTAGTGAAGTGACCAGAAGTCAGTAGTTTGCTTCCATCTCTGTTCTTGTTGATTGGGAGCATAGCTTGCATTTCAGCCGAAATGCAGCAAGCTTGTGAAAATTCACATGGAAGAGCCAAGCCGTCAGGAGCCCAGGAAGTGACATTCCTCTCTGAGAAGGTGCATTTAATATATACTTTGCTTAGTTTAAATCTTTAATCCAAAGACTTGGCTGGGAAGCAGAAAGGGTCTTTACTCAGTGACTGTTTAGTCTAAGGGTGGTAATAGTTTGAATTCAGGCACCATAACATGCCTTCCCACTCCTCTTAGACTTGGAGTGAATGTCCTCAGTTGGGGGGGAATTCCTGGGGGAGAGACATGGGATGAATTAAATGCTTGTCACCCTTTTAGTTGACAAGTGGCTGATGTGCAGCTGCTTGAGTTAAATGTATGTGGATGTACAGAACAGACAAGTACAGCACCTGCCAAATAACAGCTGAATTCTTGTATGTGCATAAAGAAGCTGTTGTCTGTTACCTTGTGTGTGTTAACCCGCAATCATTTGTTTGCATCAGTGGTAAACCTGCCAGATGATCTGTAATCATTTTCCTTAATTAAAAGTGATACTCATTGCTTCCTGGACCATTCTAAAAGGACAGCCAGGATATTAATAATGCAATATATGCGTCTGTGTTAGGTGACCCGAGAGCACAGCTAGGGAGCGATGGTTCTTTGTCGCTGTGCCACTGCTCTCCTGCTCAGCATAATGGGTAGTGCTACCAAAATATGCAAATCTCCTAATCTGGGAAGTGCCAGGAGAGCAGGAATTCTGCCTGCTCACAGGTTCAGCACAGGCTACATATACAGCCACGATCTAAAGAGAGGTGGGAGTCTAGGTTTTGCCTCAAAGCTGCTTTTGTTAATGGAAGCTTCGCCTGTGTAAGGACTGCGGGAACAGATCTGTGGAAGTGCATGGTTTGCAGCCTTGGCAGGACACGGTTGCTCTGACGCTGTCAGATAGAATTAAACAGGGCATTGCACTGCTATCTGCTCAGCTCCCATAGGTGATGCCGGGTCAGGCTTGTTTGCAAAGTATTCAGGGTTGAAGGGGTACTGGAGACATGTGAGCTGGTTATTAAAAGGCTCTGTGGGTGTGCATTCAGGCACCAGATGTCCAGATTAGCTGCCAGCTTGCTGGGTTTTTGGTGGGTAGGTCTATGGTGGGACCTGACCGAGCAAACTCACTCACCTCCTCCCCAAGAAGCCTTTACTGCATGGTTTACTGACATGGGTCCAGTGAAACAGGGCACGTACAGCACACTCAATCCAAATACCCAAGGGAATGAATGATTCCAATGATTCATGATTACGTGAAGACATGCCCCATTCAGTTGCTTAACTCAAAATTAGCAATCCACCTCCTGCTTCTGCCCCCAGGCCGTTCAGACACCCAGTTGGGTCTGTTGTCATTAAATTAATCTCTGTGTCTATACAGCTCTCTTCCCTGCCACAGCTAGATCCTGCTCCCTTTTAAGTCAGTGGAAACACTCCTGCTGACTTGATTGGTGCGGGATCAATCCTGCAGGGCACAGGGTTGGGAGGAAGGAGACCTGGTTCTATTCCTGGCTTTGCCACTGTCTTGCTCTGAGACCATGGGCAAGTCACTGCACCTCTGTTTCCCTTCTTGCTCTCTGTCTGTCCTGCCTATTTAGGCTGTAAGTTCTTTGGGGGCAGGGACAGCCTCTCACTGGGTGTTTATACAGTACTCAACGCAAAGGGGCCCAGATCTCAGCTGGGGCCTCCTGGCTCTGTTGCATTGGTTTTCAAACAGTAGCGGGGGTGATGAGCTTATCGGGGCACCCGGTAGGGTGTAGGGTTGTGGCTGTCCAGGTCAAAGCAGGGTAGCAGCAGGGAAAGCGTGCAGGGAGTCCCCAGCTGCCCAGCCTCATTCCAGCAGCAGCCTGGCCACTGGGGATTTCCTATGTGTGCTCCTGGGTGCTGCCCTGCACAGGCCCAGATGCCCACTCAGCCGCGGCCCTGCATAGGTTAAACCCTCCAGAGCTTATAGGAGCCTGCTGCTGCCCCTGAGCATGTTACCCACTCTCTTCAGTAAGTCACTTTCTGCCCTCGATGGGTGGAAGTTTGGGGTGGGGGGGAGCTGTTATGTTACTCCCATGGAGAAGGGAGGGCACAGTAAAAATTAATAATGAAGGTTCTCTTGGGTCTGTTCTTAGCTCTGCCACTCCCCAAGCTCACACTGAGATGGTATATTCCCCCTTCCAAACCTCAGTTCGCCTTCTGTGAAACAAGAAGAACAATAATACATCCCTGCCTCCTGGGAGCCCTACGTAAGCTATGTTGGTGAAGTGCTTTCAGAGTCTTGGGTTGAAGACCCGGACCAGTGCCAAGTATTTATTCTTCTATCTCAAGTTTGCCATTGGCCTGATGTCAGCAGAACTCTTTGCACAGGAAGGTACTATTGATCACAGGAAAAGAATTTGTCCCCGAGTACTTGGCATAAAATCAGAAGCAGAGGCACATATAGAAACCAGCAAGTCTCTTTGCTCCTAATTATTAGGAAACCCTCCCTCCAATCCTAATAGAGAGGGAGGAGTGAAGACAGACCTTCCTCTTGCTGTGACGTTTTACCAGTGACCCTTATGCTAAATAGCAGAACATTGTCACGTCTATTGAATTTGGCTTTAATAATAATTTGTGGCAGAGACAGAACTGGCTAATATCCTCTGAAGGAAACAGGAGCATTTTGGAGCAAGAAACCATTTACTTTGGATAGATCGGAAAGAGCTTTTGGTCACAATGAAATGCCTGGAAGCTGGCGTACAAGATTTCTCTTTAGGAGCAACTGTTTATTTTCTGTCTCAGTGTCTGTGGGTAACAAACTCCTCTGTTCTTCCATTCTACACAACTATATTATTCTCTGTTAGGTTTCCTTTATTCTTCTGTGATACAGTAAAATTAGGTGAATATTAAAAACAAACAAAACCAAACCAACCCACCACTTGAAAGGGCAAGCAGCAGTCATCACCACCAGTCAGCCTGCAGCAAATTGCTGGACTCTGGAACCAGATTACTAAAACTGTTGAATGAATGAGGTTGCATTTTTCTTCCCCCTGGGAATGGCGCTTAAGACTTTCAAAGGGAAGCATTCAATCTGTTTGTTTTTTCAAATCCTAGAGGAAAGATACTAATAATTTTGGTTTTAGCCCTTACTTCATTTCCACCCCTAGTTTGTTGTTTACTCAATGCCCCCGATTTAAAAGAAAGACAAAAGCCCAAAGAAGCAGCACTAGCAGGTCATACACTCATAGCCCTAACAACTAAACAACTTTGCAGCATCTTGGCCTATTACTGTCCACACACCTGGATTTCTCTGGTAAAACACCACATTTTTAAGGCAGTGATTTCTCTGCCTCTAGGCTCCAACCACTTCAAAGTACTTAAGCACTATCTGAAGTGCATTACAGGATGAAGATAATTTAAGCACATGCTTAAAGTTAAGCATGTCATGAAGTACACTGTTAAGTAAAAGCCTCAGTTCTCTTTATCCCATTGTCTTCCCAGCCTTGGCAGGGCTAACACAAAACCCTGAAAAAAAATTCTGTTCAGGCCCTTCCTACAAGACACAAGCCAGTCTGCAGTACAAAACACTCACAAAGTTAACACCCAAACAACCCTCTTATCCTGACCAAAGCAGTTGCCAAGACCCAGAAGCTGCTCATGCCTTACCACTCCAAGATGACCAACAGCAGCCAACTTCATGCTTGCAGCTCTCTTCCAACTGAACTCTCTCAACCCTTTATAGCAGTCACCTGACCCCCTTCCTCAGCTGGCTCTGATAATCCAACAAAACTGGCTGGTGCCAGTGTCGTGTCTCCCCCTCCCTGCAGCCCTTAAGAAAAGCAGGTCGTCCTGGTTCTTTTCTTGATACTTCAGAACCAACCTGTTTCATTCTCTTATCACCAATGCTGTTCTGAAAGCCCAGGCTCCTGGGGTTAGGTGATTATGTCAGAATCTCAGTGGTCATTTGTAAAAATGAAATAAGATTCTAGATCTCATGATTGCAGAGAAAAATGTGACCTAACTGCAGCCTGAATGCTCGGAAACCAGAAGGGTAAGGGAAGGACATGCCCTTTCTTATTTATTGATATATTTGTTTGAAATCTGATTATGTTAAAGCCAATTTTATGCCTTTTGGCTGCTTGGAGTTGACAATACTCTTGCTCTTAACCAGGGATGCAAGCAGTTTGGGATAGGGACCACGTCTGCACTCCATCTTTGTACAGTGCTCCCACAGTGCACTCCAGTCCCTGATTCTAGTTACTACTGTACTGGAAATAATATTGGTTCACAAAAGTATGCTGCAGAACAATTCTTTTTCTTTTGGTGTGTACCAGGCTGCATCAAACTTCATGTTTTTAAAATTGCCTGAAAGCCAGATAGCCCTAGATCTTTATCTCCTGTACATATTACTCTTCCCTGCAAACTGTAAGTACAGTAGAATACATCCTTCCTATTGAGTTGCTCTTTTAGCTGTCTATAAGCAGGAGTCTCATCCTGGCTGTGATCAGCTAACAGAGAGAGGTGTTCGCAAGCACAGAGTTAGTGAATTGCACTCAAGTGGAACGGACACCAGCCACTAACTCTGTAGCTTTGCTTCTTTTACTTCTTTTCATCTAAAGTGCATTAAGTGCTGGGAAAAGGACAGTGTGTTTTTTATCACTGTGTGTGTATGTGTATATATATATATATATATCTATATACATCTGGGCAAGGTACCTCTTCCTGCTCGCTGAAGAAAGGGCCTCGGGGTTAGTCAGTCAGTTTCCCTGGCTCACTCACTCCATAACAGCTCTCTTGAGACTGATAAAAAGATGCCAGCTAATGTAAGATGGGTTCTGTCCAGGAGGGACTGGGCTGAGAGCCACCCAACTCCTCCAACACAGTTGGTGGAAACAACTATTGGTGGCTGATTGATAACCTGGGCTAGATTCAAACCCGTGACCTAAAGACCTTTTATCCTGGGTCAAACCCCTTCAGCATAACGAAAACAACATGGTCTTGTAGACTGGGCCCCAGGAAACCTAGTTTATATTCACAGTACCATTCATCTGCTGTTGGATTTCGGGCAAATCTCTTCATCCTTCTGTTTTCCTTCCCACCTTTGGTATATTTAGGTTACAAGCTCATTGGGCAGGGACTGTCTCTTGCTATGTGTCTGTACAGGTTTCAAGTCAATCTTGGTTGAGGGCCTTAGATGCTTTTATAATACAGATAATAATAAAAATCAGTGGATGGTTTTCCACTGACTTCCCTGGGCATTGGATCAGGCTTCTTGTTAGCAATCTCTGTGCTATCCAGTCTCTCTCTGCATTGCTGTACCATCTTGTTTGGTGGTAGCTACTGGGATAGATCAAACATGACACTTTGTATCCATATAAAAATAGTGACTCCTGGGTGCCTCAGAATGAAACATCATCTGATTCAAGTGAGTGTTTCCAAAGGCTGGAAGGCAGATTGCTCATGCTGCACTCTAGACACCCTGTTGCGGGCACAGCGCTCCAGAATGCTCCAGAGATCAAGCACTTTGCATGTTGTAACAAAAGGAGCGAAGAAACTTTGTCTGATTCAGCTGAGAGGCATAAAATTGCCAGATGACAGCCAGGGACTTTCATTAAATAACCATGAGGTGAAATGTGGTGTGTGTGGTGTATTTGTTGTTGTTTTGTTTCGCATACTAATACTACAGGGAATTTGGTGCTATGAGGGTGAATTGCTGCTGGTTTAATTCCACCCTGCAGTTCCACTTCTCCCAATGCCACCGTGAGATCCATATTTTCTTTTGATCGTTGTTGATGCTTTAACGTTAAACTAGGTCCACGTCTTGGCAGCTTTGTTAAGGGAACAGATTGTGCTTCAAAAAATGGCAGAGTTTCAAAATGTTGTATTCTCTTAAGAAAGACAAGGAAAATAAACTCAAAACATGCAGAATATATTTCAGCAGACGGCGGAAAGGCTTTTCATATTAATTTGGGTTTGGTATTTTGCTACTTTGTTCCTCCTTTGACACCACTTGTGAACCAAGATAAGATTAAATTCTGTACAGTCTGTTATGGTTCATGCTCAAATTAGGTTAATTTCCATTGGGTTAATTTCCATCCGCTTAGAACTGCTTGACATCTACTATGCTGAGATATTGGTACAACATGTGTGATTCTGCAAGTAAATTAATGCAGGATACAAAACAAAAATGGGTAAGAATCTGTGCTTGTTTTCACTTTGAAGTAGACCATTTGTGAGTGTTTTTGCAGCAGCAGAGGATAGGATAGAGTGTTTCTTGCTGACCTGTCTGTGAATCGGTGCCAGTTCTGAGATTTCCCTGATGCAGTTCAGGAAGGCAGCAAGCCGGTTCCTGGTATCAAAAAGGTTGAGAAACACTGAGGTAGACGATCAAGATGAAGATGAAGAAGCAAACCAGAAGAGGGCAGATGGTTTTATGGTTAGGGCCCTACCAAATTCACGGTCCATTTTGGTCAATTTCATGGTCATCGGATTTAAAAACTAGTAAATTTCATTATTTCAACTATTTAAATCTGAAATTTCATGGTGGTGTAATTATAGAGGTCCTGACAGAGCTGGGCAGCTGCAGAGTGGCAGTAGCAGCACAGAAGTAAGGTTAGCATGGTATGGTATTGCCACTCTTACTTCTGCGCTGCTGCTGGCTGGGATCTGCCTTCAGAGCTGGGCACCCAGCCAGCAGTCGCCACCCTCCAGCTGCCGAATGCAGAAGCGAGGGTAGCAATACCACAACTCCCCTAAAATAACCTTATGACCCTCCTGCAACTCCCTTTTGGGTAGGACCCTCAATTTGAGAAACGCTGGTCTCCCCTGGGAAATCTGTATAGTATGGGGTAAAAGCACACATGGGACCAGATTTCACAGGGGGAGACCAGAATTCATGGTCCGTGACATGTTTTTCATGGCCATGAATTTGATAGGGCCCTGCTTATGGTTAAGAGGCTGAGATGTGACTGTGGAATGCTGGGTCCAATTCCTTACTGTCCCATAGACTCCTTCTATCACCTGGGGCAAATCATCTCGTTTCAGTTCCCTATCTGTAATACAGGGCTGGGAAGCTGGGATTCTTACACTCTGTCTTTGGAATCAAGCTTCCCCTTCCCCCACCATTAGCACCTTTCACAACAACAATATTAAGAGGGAATCCCTGCCCCAAAGAGCTTCTAATCTAAATGGCGACCACTGGCAGTCACAGACCCATCAAAGTCAATGGGTGTTCCAAGCCCCAGGCATGAAGTCGCATGACAGAACTCATGGGGTTTCCCTGATTGCATGCTCAGGGGCTAGGATAGAGGTTGCAGGCTGTGTCAAAAAGCCAGTGAGAGGAATTGTGGGATGACCTAAGAGGAGGCAGAGACAGGGCTTTTTGGGCACTGAGCTTGCTGGCGTGGCAGGCTTGGAGATTTCTGAGGAAAGAAACTGCTGATTGCTGTTTGTATCTACTGTGTTCAAAGAAACAGGACTGTATATATATTTTTTGTAAATAAACAAGATTACACCAAGAGTATACCTGACTCCTATTACTGATTTATCAGCCTAATGGAAACAACCCTGCAAGAGCCTGGATTTTTGGCTAATCACTCAGGCTGTCGTGGCAACAATATGTACAGTGCCTAGCACGGCCCCAATCTTAGATGGACCCTCTAGCTGCTATTATAATACTACTAAGAATAGTAAGAAGTCTAGAGATGTAATGGCTGGGGTACTCTGCTAATCTAATTACAGAAGCTTCTGCATTTGTTTTTACCATTTTCCCTCTTCCTTATAGACCAACTGATGTCTCTTGGGAAACGTTCGAAAACTATTCATCATTATTCTCAATAATCTCTCTCTCTTAAGCTGTTCTGCTGGGTCTTGTCTTCTGTTAGCCTTTTTATATTTAGACTGGAAGCTCTGTGGAGCAGAGAACATGTCTTTTTCAAATGCAAGTTTGTAGTATTGTTTGTAGTAAATAATCAGAATTAATAATATAAAGCAAGATATGTGCAGTAGTTTCCAGATAAATGTTTTATCCATGAAGCTGCATTGCAACCATCTGCTGCATGCTGGAATGGCCTGTGGCAAACTGAGCAGGCTTGATCTTGTGTGTTAGAGCTGAGACGAAAAAGATCTACAGTTAAAAAGTTGACTAATTGCTTTAAAAGGGTCATTTTCAGTTCTGTGAGCATGCATCTTAACCCAGTGGCCCCTGCAGCCCTGGAATTCACAGGTATTTATAGGCCTGCGTGTCGGAGCATGATGGCAGAATGTGTCATAGGAAAATAAACCGAAACACTTATATGTAAAACGTTGAAGGAGAGTGTTGCGAACAGGGAGAGAAACAGAGGTTTGAAGAAAGACAGTAATTGATGTAAATTGTTAGGTTAAAAAAGTCTAAATTAGGTGGCTGTGCTTTTTTGGGACCAAGTATTTTATAACACACCCAAACTGCAGCTGTATGTTTATCCTGGGGATTTGGTGACATGACTTATGTTCTCAGGTTATTTTGTTGCTGGATTCAGAACCTCGCTCTGAAATGTGACTATTTGTTTAGCAATAAAAAGGTTCTTATATCTCCCTAGTCCATCTGACTCTGTCACCCTCTGGTTTGGAACCCAATTAATCTTGGGCCCTAGGATTGTTTAAATTGCTTTAGAACTTGGTTTTAATCCTGTTCATGTTAACTCACTTTAAGGAAGGTTTAGCTGGCCAATGTGAACAAATTCTGTTGTATATTTGGAGCCTAATTCTACTCTCATTTGTGCTGATTTTACATAGCTACATTGACTTCAGTGCTTAATCCTGGTTGACACTAGTGTAAATGGCCCAGACCCTCAAAGGTATTTAGGCACCTAAGTCCCATTGATTTAAAGGATCTGGGTCTATAAGATCAGAATCTGGCCCTATGTTGTCAAACTCTGTTTAAAAAGATTCTATCGCTGCTTGCACAGGGTAAATAGGTATTTATACCCGGTATATTGGAATAGGTTTCAGTCTGAACTGAATCAGTTCAGGAGACATGGGAGCCAGTGTAGACAAGGCTTAAAAAGGTGAGATGCCTTTCCCATTGCCTGAGCTGTCGCCTGTGTTCTGTGCCAGTAAGGGAGCTCGAACTGCAGGCCTGATCACAGCTTGCTGAACAAAGGAACTTTCTATTTTGAACTCTGTGCCCTGAATCTGCACCACCAGACTGAGCTGGTGTTTCTGTTAAATAAGGTCAACTGTGGTAGACAAGCCCTATTTTACAAGTATAACCACAGAGGTTAACACCTCCCTCCCCCATAGCAAACTGTCTTTACTTCTGCCTCTTTCTTGTTTCATAGGCAAGAAGAGAAACCCTGGGCTGAAAATTCCTAAAGAAGCATTTGAACAACCACAGACAAGCTCTACGTAAGTCTCAAAAAACTTAGGGGCTAGAAACCCCCCCCCCATTTAATCTGCTCTTTCATGGACTGCTTTGTCGCATGTCTCAGTCAAAAGCACACAAGGGGGTCTTATTTTAGCTGATGGTATCACTTCTTTTGCGTGAATGAGTAAATAGATTCAGAAGGGATCATTGTGTCCTGCTGCATAACATGAGTCAGAGAACTTCCCTGAGATAGTTAAGAACAAGCTTTGAAAATAACCCCCCAAACAACACACTCAGAAGAGAGAGCCCAGTATTATTAGGGTGCCATTTGCTGCACAGGGCAAGCTCTGCAGCTCAGGGTTGCTTGGCTTTCTCAGCCTCCTTGAAGGTTAACGGTGATTATTAAAGCAGCAGCATCCACCATCCTGTGTGACTTGGGTATCTGTTTGTATTGGCAGGTTTGCTCAGCTGATAGGCATAAACGGGAACACATTAGGTGATCTGATCCCATCCATCAGCCCCTTCCTCATGCTCATTCTGTTGATCCTCTGAAGGGGGAGCCCCTTGCTTTTTGACAAGTCAGAGACGCAGATGTTTGGGAAACTGCTGGCTGCATGGGGGAGAGAGCTCTGGGCTATAAAGTGGCCAACAGCTGAAGTAGGGTGACCAGATGTTCCGATTTTATTGGGACAGTCCTGATTTTGGGGTCTTTTTCTTATACGGGCTCCTATAACCCCCCACCCCCTGCCGTCTGGTCGCCCTAAGCTGAAGGGATGTCACATCTCCCCCAGGAATATGAAAATTGAGGTCGATGCTCTTGTGGTCATTGGGAAAGTAATTTAGGTTTAAGTTTCTCTTAAGAGACCCTGTATTTTCTACTTGCTTGGAACAGTTGCTACTATAATATCCCTGGAGCTCATCCGTGGATGGTTTATATTCGATACATTTGCTGGTATAGTAATGTTGCTTAGAAATATATGTGTGGGATAGTTTATTTTGTTTGGGGAACTGGTAAAAGATAGCCCAGCAAAAGTACTCTTTTACTGGTACACCTTTACCTCGATACAACGCTGTCCTCGTGAGCCAAAAAAATCTTACCGCGTTATAGGTGAAACTGCATTATATTGAACTTGCTTTGATCCACCGGAGTGCGCAGCCCCGCCCCCCACCCCCTAGAGCACTGCTTTACCGCATTCTATCCGAATTCATGTTACATCTGGTGGCGTTATATCGAGGTAGAGGTGTATAAGCTGTGTCTGCACTAGAAGAGGTTGGCTAGTGTACATCTAGACTGGTATAGCTATAGTGGCAAAGCTATTCTAGTGTAGCCAAAGCCCCAGTTAACTCAGTAGACATCAGATACTGTGACTATGTGCCCTCGTATGGGAATTTGACATTGATGAGATTCCAGAAACATGTTAGTTAAAAAAAAACAAACAAAAAACCCCAACTGACTTTTTATTAAGAGCTTAATTCAACTGCCTGATCAAAGGAGCAGCCCCAGTATCCCCAGGGGACCAGCCTACTCAGCGAATTAGCAGGTCACGGAGGCCACAATGTAAAGACATGGCAAGAAGGCCTTAATTTTCCGGGGCAATTCTACTTGGGTTCCCCAAGCTTATGTACAAGCAGGAAGCCTGACTTTTCAAAGTGCGCTAGCCGTGGTTTTTAATACATTAAATCAGTTAGGCAGCATCAGAAAGGAGAAATCTGAGAAATCTCTCTCTGGTCAGATAGACCCGATGCCTTACCTCCTGCTGGAGGAGAATCCTTTTCTGAGAAGGAGAACTGTCCCCCATCTTGTCTTAACTATTCCTGGAAAGGGTTAGTGTAAGATAAATGAAGGAGCTTCGGGTTCTCTGTAAATCGGATGGGGTAGCTGTTACTGCAGAGACTGTGGAGGAATCAGAGCTGGGATTCCCATTCTAGATGCCTTTATTTGTATTCTCGCTGCCTTGTAGAATCATAGATGGAGCAGGTTTCCCTTAGCAGGACTGTTGAGAGATGTAGCTTTGTGTAATGATCATTTTAAGGGAAGTGGGACCATGCTAATTGACGTGCATAGGGTCTTGGCATTAGTGGACGGCTGCTTCATACAGCATTGGTTGTGAGCATTGGGGGGAGGGATAGCTCAGTGGTTTGAGCATTGGCCTGCTAACCCAGGGTTGTGAGTTCAATCCTTGAGGGGGTCACTTAGGGATCTGCGGCAAAAATCAGTACTTGGTCCTGCTAGTGAAGGCAGGGGGCTGGACTCAATGACCTTTCAAGGTCCCTTCCAGTTCTAGGAGATAGGCATGTCAAGGGGATAACAAGATGTTAACCTTTTTGCCTGGAGTCAGATACTAAGCAGTTAGATGAGCTATCAATCCTTATGCTTTAGGACACAGAGTACACCTACACTCCAAAAAAAGCCCCTTGTTGCGGCAAGTCTCAGAGCCCCGGGGCAGCTGACTCAGGCTCATGGGACTTGCTGTACGGGGCTGAAATTCACGGTGTAGACGGTTCCCACATGGGCTGGATCCTGGTCTCTGAAACCAGAAAGGGGGTTGGTCTCAGATCCCAGGCTCCAGCCTGAGCAGCAGCATCTGCACTGCTATTTTTAACCCCGTGAGCCTGAGCGAGTTGACCCAGCTTCAAACACTCACTGCCGCTGGGTGTTTTTTGCAGTTTAGACATATCCACACTTAACCACAACTCTGAGGCCAGGGGTATTTCACAGTTCGGTGCATTAGGGCTTAACGCTTGCTTCTGGTTTTTGTTTAAAACCTCTTCTGGGGATGTTCCTTCATCGGGGAAGGGGAGGAAGAAAACAACGTGCCAATAAAAATCAGCCATGTCTTACTGAAAAATATTTTCTCTTTCTAAATGGAGACAGACCTGAACCAGAGCACAGAGTCCCCAACACCTTTTAGCCCCAGGGGCATTCGGGGCCAAACTCTACTTCTGAGACAGAAGTGAAACTGGACTTGCGTTTTTCCTCTCTGCCTGCTCAATCTGTCCTGTAAACTGGCTAAGGCGGATTTGCTTCTCTTTGCCTCTCTTGTGTTTCCCAGGAATTGGTTCCAGTCCCAGCCTCTCAAAGGGAGTCTCTCTTTGAATTCCTTAGCACTGGAATTGGACGCAGGCTTGTGAAATTCCAACTCCAGCAGCTTCCTTCCTGGCACCTTTTGGGGTGACTTTGGGAACCTTGGCAACATCCAATAGCACCAAAAGGCTAGGAAACCAGCTCGGCTACTCAGGGTGACACTGCTGCATACGCTGCAAGGGGCTGCTGTCCTATCAGATTGAGGGGAACTTATCCCCAGATCTCCCATTACTGAGAGTCCCATATCCACAGGGCAATAGCCCCTGGACTAGGGGCTCTGAAAGGCTTTGTCTCTTTGGAATATTATCTGTGTAACATCTCTGTGACTGATGTTTTCTGCCTACTGTTTTTTTCTTTCTCTTCCACAGACCCCCTAGAGATTTAGACTCCAAAGCCTGCATCTCTATTGGCGAGAAGGTACAGTTACAAGCTATGGCAACCAAGGAGTTCATATGTGTTTGCATATACAGGGTCAGGAACTAAGTTACGGGGACATGTTTAGAAAAATAATTCCTGGCTCTTGTGTGGGAGGGATGCTGCAATCCGAACGTGAAGAAGGATTGAAATCAGGTTTAGGGCAGGGCTTCCTGGCCATTTTAAACCATAAAACCACTGACGTTTGCTGTCAGTGCTCCCTAAGCTGCGTGTTTCTCCATTTCCTAGCATGTTTTGTGCTTTAGCAGCTAATTCCCCTCCCCCTCCAAAAAAGAGAGACTGTTCTGGCTTATAAGACTTTTATTATCTTATCTTCACTGTGCCACGATATTAAAAGTTTATGTTCAGTGCATAGGAATGGGATCATTACACATTTTAAAAGCAATATCCAGAAAGTATTGTTTATCCATTCAGACTGAACGTTCATGCATTACATACTCTCTAGTGCCATATCTTCAGTAAAATTGTTAATTGGAGAAATAGGTAGAAATGCGTGTTATGTACTTGTTTCTACGTGTGTGACAGAAAATAGCTCAGACCATTCAGTGTATAGAAAGTGTAGCACCAGGGATTATATGTGTGTGTGTGAAGGGGGATACATGTTTTCTGGGGGCTGTAAAATTTTCTACAGAATCTAAAGTTTCATTATATATCGCTCTGTTTTAGAAGATGGAGGTAGGTTCATGGTGGTTTCCTTACAGGTATGTGTTTGGCAAAACAAGAGTAAAATTGTAAAGTCTTTGGGTCAGGGACAGTCTCTTTGTTCTGTGTTTTGTACAGCGCCTCGCACAATGGGGTCCTGATTCATGACTTGGGCTCCTAGGCATTATCACAAATTCACAGTGCAAATCATTATAGTTATTATTGTTATACAAACCAGGCTGTGCAGTTACAGTGGGTATCAGCATGCATCTAGAGTTTCTGAAGCGGAAGGCCATATGCCAAGCACCCTCAAGCACCTGTACGATTGGTGTCCCCTTTAGCACTGCAGCCTCTTAGCTGGTTTTAGTTCTGGCCTAAGATTATTCCCCTCTCCGCCCTGCCCGGTAGGTTTTGGTGAAACAGCCCTGCCCCATGGATGCACAGGGATGAGAAGTGTGATGTCATGCTCATAGCTTGGCTGCTTTAGCCAGGTTGTAGCCAGCAGTCGCTTGGTCCCAGTGCAGATAGAGCTAAACTAGCTAGTGAGTCTTCTTGATCCAGTGCTGTTCTACCAGATTCCTACCAATCAGAATCCAGCCTATGCCCCGTGGCCAGTGTCAGCCTCTCAGCTGAAATGTTTACGTATCTTTTAGAGAGGCATTAGCCGCAGCTCATCGAACCTGCCTCGGTCTTTATTCGCCTAATCCGAAAGTGAGATCAAGTTGCGTGTGAGGGGTCTTTTGTGTCAGCACGTCTGTTAAAAAGCAGCCAGGCTCAGAGCTCACATATGAGCTGTCTGGCTCCTCCTGTGAGCAAAGCAGCTCTGCAAAGCCAGTCCAGGGGAATGGCCGAGCAAGAGGCCATCCATAAGAGCAAATCCTTCTGTGGAGAAGGCCTCAGAGGTGACTTCCATTTGGTCTTCCAGCGAATTACCCAGCTTAATGAGCGTGGCCTCATTTCCCTTTGCAACACCCTTTAACCCTTGCCTCCAACACCACATGCTTACTAGGATTAATAGTAACGTAGTCAGGGGCAAGATGCCGATTGCTAAACCCGGGTAATGTTAGTAGTTTTCTTCTACTTCATTCTCCCACTACCAGGATCAATACAAGTGAAGAGGATGCAGCCTGAGAAGTTTACTTTTTAAATGGTCTGTGTGAGCCTTGGTGACCACTTCTAATAACTGGAGTATCCGCCCTGATTTAATCACACCCACCTGCCTGGCCTTGCACCATTGTTTGGCGTCCTTGCTACGAAAGCAAAGCCCTCCTTCAGTTGCAGAGTTAACACTTGTATCCTCAGCTGCTGGACTTAGCACACAGGGCGCTGCCCAGCTCATCCAGAGATGGACGTGGAGTTGAGGCAGGGTTTTAAAATTCTCTTGAATTGGATGCAGGCTGAGGGTTTCCCAGAAGGGTGCTGGATGAGTTTGCTGGAGCTCCAGCCGCTAGCAGTAATGCATGATCTTAACTCTGGTGATCCCAAAGACTCCAGAGAGTTCCCTGACAATCTCCTTGTGACTGGAGTCAATGACACTATTTGGCTAGGATCACCTGCTGGTCCTGATGTGGGATACTGAGTGAGGGCATTATGCAGACCTCCTGGAGGGACTCTGCTTAGTTCTGCTGGCAAAGAACTAGATTCGCTGCTAGGAATTTCCATGTGCCTATTAAGCGTGACTGGCCTGTTCATTAGCCTTTCGTCTGGTGGCGAGAGGGGTTCCTCCATGTTGGCATCGGATTCCGAGGATGCTCCCATTTCTCTTAGCTACTCTCATCGTCAAGGCGGCCCTCCTTGCATCAAACCAGTAAGAACCAAATGGGCTTTTGCTTCTTCATTGGCCAGAAGCTGCTTGCTCCTCTGTAAAGTATAATTGCCTCAAAACAGCCCTAGATATTGTTGACCCACAAGGTGGGACATAGGGGAGCAGTGATCAAGTATGTACGTGTGCACGCACCATGAAGACCTCAAAACTGAGCTGAGTCACAACTTGATCTGGGGCTCTTGGAAGCAGCCTGATCACCTTGCATATGGCCATTTTCTCCTAGCCCCAGCTGGAGCAGAAAATAGGGCTTGTTTTCTTTCCCGTTTTTCCTGCCTGCCCTTGGATACTGACTCATTCCCCAGGAACAATGTCCCTAGCTCCAGCTGAGGTGTGAACTTCCACTGTTTGTTGCTGGACTGTTAATTTCAAAGCCTAGTTCCTTCCCTCTCCCCAGATGCTGTTGAACAGCTTCCCCAAGTGCTCAGCCTTGGCATTTCAGTGAGAGACACCTCTTCTGGCTTCCACTCTGAAGACACTTGACTGGGAGGCCTAATGGATGAATGGGAAGAGAGCCCACTCTCCCCTCCTGAAATATAATCAAAGCCAACTCAGTCATCTCTGCAGGCTTGGAGGGCTATAGCATGGATTGTCAACTCTGGCCATAAGGAGGATCCAAAATCTTTTTTTTGCTGTCAGAACATGGGATCGCTGAAATATTGCATTAAAAGTATGCTGGGTGGGTGTACCTCTACCAGCAGAATCAGTCTGATCTACTGCTGACTTAACCTGCCTCCTAAAGTTTTTGACTCCTTTCTTACACTGGAAGCTTTTCTTGATCTGTGCTGCTACAATGAATTTATATGTCCAAGATTCTGACCTGCACAGTTCAGCCTGTCTCAGAATCAGATTCTGAGGAAAGCAGGCATAGAGTCCAGTTTCATTTGACATTGTAAATTTTTCCAGGAAAACAAGAACATGCAACAGCTATTTTTATTAGCGTAAATGTCCCAGGAGCATTAATAAATCCAGGCAGTAAATCGGTTAGGACCATCTCTTGCCACTGAACATCAGCCAGTGAATTTATTAGATGATGTATTAGTTCATTAGCATTTTACGATATCTGTCATTGGGCGTTTGTCTTTCTTTTTTTTTTTAAGTTTGAATGTTTATTTTCCCTGGCATAGCACTGGGGCTGGGAGATGGAATGGGGATGAGGGATCTGCAGCTCAATGGACCGGCATCAAGTCAAAGAAATACCTGCTGCTAAAGTGATCCCTTGTTCCAAGAAAAGCCGTTCACACCCACAATCCCAAGAAAGAGAGAGAGAATTCCAAAAGGATCTCTGCATGGAGGCAGCAAGATTGTGCTGGAAAGTGCAAAATGCCCTCATACAATACAGAGCTCAAGCTTTTTTTTTAATATGGCTTCCCATGGATTGGCTAGCTTTCAGTACCCTGGTAGGAGTTAGCTGTCTCTCTCCCAGAATGCATTTGTCCTGCAAGGTTCCTTTTGGACATGATTTCATCATGCCCCTCTTCCACAGGCTGTGTTGTGTTCCCTAGAGCAGGTTACTTGTTCCTTTCCCTTTAACTTTGCTGCTAAATTTAAGAACGCTACCTGAAAAAGAGGCGAAGTGCTTGTTTCAGAAGAGTTTGCATTAAACAGCGGGCACAGTGTTGGACAGAAAAAGATGCCTGGATCCATGTTAACACAAAAAAAGCTAGCGAGGGCTATTTTTACAGTAAATGTAATTGTGACCGAACAGCCCGCGTCCAAGCTGTACAGTAACGCAGTGTGTGCGCCCAAGCTCTTGGAATCCTCTCCAGACAGCACTTTTCAGGCGGCAGTTTTTCTGCTGCTCAGGCAGAAAGTGGTGTGGGATTATGTGCTGTGAATCAGTTCATTATAACCAGTCGCTTTCAGCAGGATGATTGACTTCTGCGGTGGGGCGTTCAGCCGGTTTGAGTAGCAAAGACATATTGCAAAATCCAAAAATAATAAGAAGCAAAAATACAGCCCGTGCACAATATTGCGTCAAAAAGAAGAAGGGGCAGGGTAGAATGCAGAGCTCGAAACAAAGTTGTCCTTTAGGCAAAGCCAAGAGAAAGCAATCTGTAACATTAGACAAAATAAATCTACCAAGGTTTAAAGTGTCACTCTCAGCTCCGATCTCGCCCCAGTACAGGTTTGTAGACACAAGCTTTTCAAACCCTAAGACCATTTGGAAATGCTTCCTTGGATTATTTTTTTTAAAGACATTCCCATGGGAAGAGTTGTTTCAGCATTTTTCGGCAGCGTTTTCAACGACTGTTGCAGCATCGAGAACCTGAAAGTGAAACTGACTAAATGCAATGGAAACTGGCTTGATTTTCCTTGCCTAAGATTTAGGAAATATAACTGAAAAGGTTGGATAGTCTGTTCTTAAAGCTCTTTCAGCTCCATATGAGGTGCAGTCAGTCACACAGGTAAGTGCTGCACCACTGTAGTGATATACCTCTTCCGGGGCCTGTGTTAATTATCATTAACTAGCTAATCCTCACAGCACTCCTTGGGAGTTAGGGTCAGTGTTCTTATCCTCATTTTACAGATAGGGAGATAGGCATAGAGAGGAGAGGTCATCTGCCCAGCACCACCAGTGGGAACTGGTGTTCAAGCAAAGCCTAGATCTTAGGAGTTCCTGACTTCAGTTATCACACTGACCACGCTGCCTTCGGTGAGGAAAATGGTTGCACCTGTTCTGTTGCCTTTGGCCTTTTTCACTGTGGCTCTTTTCCTCCCACAGAACTTTGAAGTGAAGGCTGATGACCTGGAGCCGATCTCTGAACTGGGCCGAGGTGCGTACGGGGTGGTGGAGAAGATGCGCCACATGCCTAGCGCACAGATCATGGCGGTGAAGGTAGAGTGAGACTCCTAAGGTGTTTTCTGTGTGTGCTGACCCTTCAGGCTGTCCTCAACATAAGCTTCCACTCTTACCTTCACTCGTGTAGGCTCAGTCTGACAAGGGACTTACTCTTTCCATATGGAACAACTCAGGTGCTGAGATGGACAGGACATTAAGCCTAATTCAAGCCCAGATTTACACTTGGAAAAAAGATGTGTTTTTCAAAAGTGACAGCTGACGTGTTTGAAAATTCTAGTGTAGACAGGGCAAGTTAAACATCTGCACACCTAGGACTTTAAAATGCCTTAGCTCTCGTGTTTTGAAAGCACACTTCTTTTCTTAGTGGAGATATACACTCCGGTTTAGCTGGAAAACCAACTACAGCAGGTGGGAATTTGTCCTATTAAGTCAGGAGGATCCATGTTTTGGACTGCAGGCCACTTAACAGGAGCCTAAGAGTCACATACAGTTAAGAGCACCCACTTTTAATATGCATGTGCAGACCGTGGAGATCCCAAAAGACTTGTGGGTGGATGAAGAAGCACCGCAGCATACAGAGAGATGAATTCTCCACAGGCTGTACCTCCCTATTAAGTGTAAGGACTGTTCCTTTGGCCTCTGCCTCCCTCCTGCGGTAGAACTTTAGAAAGAGATGAATGTCTCTTACTGCGAACAGAACAAAAAGATGAAAGGAGTGTCTGTGTGCACCACTTATATATCCCATCTCCAATTTAACATGACATTTTTGGGGGCAAATAGAGTAATCTTTGTTGTAGTCCCTCTGACTGAGGCAGTAATTGCAATACACTCTGATCTGAGTCCTGGCCCAAATTCTCTGCCGGCGTAAATTCCTGCAGCTCTGGAGTGGTGACAGTTTACACCAGCCTAGAATTTGGCCCCCTAGTTCGCTGCTCTCCATATGACCACAGTGCCTCTCAGCTGTAAAAAGAGCCAGGAAATGGGGAAGTGATTTCGAATCTGGAGTAAATGCCGGGACTCTAGTGTGTTGCATTGTGTGGAGTTTTCCCCTCATGTAGCTGCTGTGAGTGCACGTATGTGAGTGAAACACGGCATGCAGCTGGGACACTCTCAGCCAGTGCTAAAACGCTCTCTCTTCCAGCGGATCCGAGCCACAGTGAATAGCCAGGAGCAGAAGAGGTTACTGATGGACTTGGACATCTCCATGAGGACGGTAGACTGCCACTTCACAGTCACTTTCTATGGTGCGCTCTTTCGAGAGGTACAGCATTCTGGATTCCTGCCTACATCTTTCCCCTACTTGGCACTTACGCTTACTTGGCTGGGAGGCCACTGTGATGTGATGGGCCATCTGTTAAAAAAATATAACAGAAGATAGAAGATTAGACTATATTGTGAGTCTTTTCTCCCAGCCATCTAGACACTTAGGCTATGTCTCTGCCTGGGGTGTCTGTTTTAATACACCACCATTGGTGTGCACTCTGCTATGCAGATAGGTATAAAGACCTGATCCCTCCCTTGAGGAACTTACAGTCTTTCACAAAGGCTTCCTTGCTCAGAGAAGACAAAACCCCCATGGATTCTGGGTGAGGTGGTTAAAGCAGTGTCTGTGGCGCTACTATTTCCGATGGCGTTAGTTTAGACTCGGACAGTTGTGTGCTGAGAACATCAGCTCATGGCACATTGAGGTGCATAGAGTTTAAAGCCAGAAAGACCATTTGGTTCTCTCATCTGACCTCCCATTTATCACAGCCAGTAAATCTTACCCAGGCACCCCTAACACACGGTTCTCTGAAACATCCCTCCCATGGTAAACACTGATCTAGACTTGAATTGAGCCAAGGAACTAGAGAAGAAAATCACTACTGGGGAATTTTTCAAAAGCACCTCATCCCTGTTTTCAGAAGTGATTTAGGCCAAAGTGACGAGTGATTTTGGGTACCTCAGCTTCTGGGTGCTGAACCTGGGACACCTTAGAGGGGCCTGATTGTTAGAAAGTGCTGAGCAGCCATCCTCTGAAAATCTGCCCTCTTTGAGAAATCTAAGTTGAGCATCCAGAATCTCTAGTCACTTGTGAAAATCTTGGGGCCTTAGGCACTTAGGAGCTTAAATCCCATTGACTTTCAGTGTGGCTTAGGCTCCTAAGTCATTTAGGTGCTTTGGAAAATTGTACCCAGTATCTGATTTTTAAACCCTTGCAGCACCATATATAAATCAGACACATTGTGTGTTTGGAGGAGAATGGAAAGCCAAGTGCAATCTTCTACAAGACGTTAAAAAAGCCAGCAAAAGCAAGCCAAGGGCGAGTGCTGAAGGAGAGACTGGGCAGACATTTGCTTTCTCTTTCTCCGCAGGGAGATGTGTGGATTTGCATGGAGCTGATGGATACCTCATTGGACAAATTCTACAAACACGTCATTGACAAAGGCCTGACGATTCCCGAAGACATCTTAGGCAAAATAGCCGTCTCTGTGAGTACAGGCGGGGGTGATGTTTCTGTGAGGATCTAGCATCCCTGCCATCTGAGCTCTGGGTTGAACTTGGCCCACAACTCAGCCCACATGCTAATTCTTATTTGGCTTCCAGTATTTGGTCCACGATTATGTGTCTGCATCTCTGAGCCATAAATACTCTCAAATCTGCCGATCTGCTTTTCAGTTATGAAGCAGAAAAACCGATTGATGTGGAGAGGGCACAGCAGCTGCTTTTCCTTTGCATCAATGTCATTCCCAGGAGATCTCTGAGCATGCACTTTCCCTTAGAGCGGCATGGATCAGAGGAAGGTTAGCTGGTGGTTGCAGGGAGGGGACCAGCCTGCCAGGGAGGGAGGAAAGCTAGCGAGAGAGTCAAGTGGAAATCAGGGAGGTGTCCTTGCCAGTGCGGGAACACATTTTGCATGTCACATACCTCACAACCATTGCCATGAATACCCAGGAATTCCTTCTTTAAAGATCTGTGTAGCAAGAAAAGCTAACGGTGGCTCGCCTGGGTGAGCTGCATTCTCAGCTCTCCACTAGGAGTCACTAACAGGCGCACTAGCCCACACCTGCTGCGGAGCACACTGCCTCCCTAGCGCACACAGCTGTGTGCTGCCAAAATGACAAACCAAAATTGTTCCCCCAAGCGGGGCTGATAGGGGCGAGCATGGGGCAGTTGCTGTCAAGGCAGGAGAGGCGAGCTAGCAAGATTTGATCAGCCACGTCATGCTGCTGTCAGCTGTGGTTCACTGTAGATTTATTATGTTTCAGATTGTAAAAGCACTAGAACATCTACATAGTAAGCTCTCCGTAATTCACAGAGGTAAGTGTGACTCGCGCAGCCTCTGGCACTGCTTGTTTCTCACTGACCCCGTGCCATGCTCTTAGTCCAGCAGGGCTTATACTCAGAGCCTGGCCTGGCGCACTAAAGAGAGCCCAAATATTTGAGGTTGGGGCGGCAGAAGAAATCCTGTGGTCCAGCTACCCAGGATAACCCAAAGCCTGCTCAGGATGAGTGATGGGTTGGGGTTGTTGAGCTGCTCTTAAAACTGCATATGACTTGCCAACACGTCTCCCCTGAAGCTGGACACAGAAAACAGCCTCCACCTTCACTTGGCTAGCAGAAGAAATGGATCATTTGCCTGCTTGCTTCACTGGATTCCTCCTCTGCTTCTGCTTCCCCATTGCATGCTGGGAAGGGCACAGATAGCTAATTATGGGACTGACTCAGAGCTCTTTGAAGTCCATTGGCTGGGATGGGCTTGGGATCTGGTTCTGCATATGCAAACTCCTCTCCGGGTGCAGAATGGGGCAGAACCGCCGTTTGGTGGCATTTACACTAAGGCAGGTAGTAAGTCTCAGATTGTTCACCCTCTCATGCAGGCCAGATCAACAGCTTGGCCTGTGGGAGAGGCATGCAACGTTCGTTTATAGATGACCTAAGCTTTCATAAGCCTGACATAGGTAGTAAAAAATAAAAATTGGGGCCTACCATATTTTCCTTTTTGGCAACCACATTTGACCTCCAGATCTGTGATCAAACCTTCAATGTTTGGTAATATTAGAGACACTGGCAGGGTATGTTTCAGCCCCCCGCCTCCTCCCCCCCCCGATTTCCTGACCAGTGTCCAGAATCCAAAATTATTAAAGCTGAAAAAGTGTTTGTTGTGTGTTTTGTACAGCACCCTGCACAGTGGTGACTGGTTTCTGTTCTGGGAGATTGCTGTGCTCTGTTCTCAGGTGCTGCAGCCACTTACAATAGCAGTAATAATTTATTTCCCCATTTGTTTTGGGTTTTTCTGCCCTCCATTTTAGTGTCAGGTCAGTTTCAGGATCTGACTCTAATGCGCTCATGCAGCACAGCAGGGTTTGAGTTCCAGAAGCTGAAGAGGTGTGATTTGGGAGGGTTTGTTTGTTTTGTTTTGTTTTTAGCAGAACCTAAATTTGGGGTTTAAACTGACAATGTCTCCTTTAAAGCAACAGCCTGCATTCAGGCAGACGCCAAGAACCTACATGACAGGAAACTGGCTAACTTGCCGTTTTACCAGTTGGCGCGTTTATGTAAAGGATTGTTTTCCATTTGTTGTCATGAAAAAAAAAAAAGCCCATATCTGCAGCGTGGCTTCTGGGGATAGAGCTGTTTGAAATGACATGCGTTCAGACATAACAGGGGATTGTGTCTTGTACATAATGTGTGCGCTTGAAGTTGAGCTCCTGCCTTCTGGATATTTTATGCTGGGTGGGAAATGCCATTTTGCGTCTGGATTTTTGTTTGTGTGATTGATTTCAATTGAAATGTCCTTGCTCTGACATAATAAATGATGGGGGAAAGAGCTCAGATTCCAGAGGCTTTGATTGCAAATCCCTGATTAGAGACAAGATTCTAAATACCAGGAACGTCCAGGTTCTGATTAGCAGGCACAAAGGGATGGTGGGACCGCTAGCAACCCTCAGATGCCCTTATAGCTTTGTGTTATTCTATAATATGTGTATTTAGAGCAAATGATTCAGAAGTAAGGGTGGGTGCCTTCAGCGTGAGGGATGAGCCTATGGTTAGGTGAGAGCACTACCCAAGTGTAACCGGGCAAACACCCCCGCGGCGCCTCCTGCTGGTTGCTTTAGGGAATTAGCTCAAACTGCAGCTGGGGCGCCCTCTGCAGGCCAGTGATCCGCCTTCTGGCTTATGGCCCCGCCTCCCTCCCTGGACCCCAGAGCCCCTTTTATGTGGGGTTCTTCCCCCCTGACAGTAACCCCTTTTCCTTCAGGGTTTCCCCTCCCTGGGAACCCCCCCACTCTTCCCCCACTTTGCCTCAGAGTCTTGGCAACTGCCCAGTCATTAGCTAGCCCCACACCCTGGGGCAGACTGCAGTGTTAGCCTCTCATCATTGGCAAAGGGGTTTGGGCCTGCTGCCTTGGCCTACCCCTGGGTTGCACCCTGCAACCCCATTACCTCTTGGCCCTAATTCTAGGCCACAGCCTGGGGCTCTCCAGGCAGGAGCTCCCCAGCTCCTCTGCCTTTCCCCAGCCCTGCTTTACCCTAGGTACCTGTCTGGTCCCTTGCAGCAGCCAGGCCCTTCTCCCTCTGAACGCAGAGAGAGACTCTTGGGCTCCTGGCTTCTCTGCCCTTTTATAAGGGCCTGTGGCTCAGTTTGGGGCGTGGCCCCAGCTGCTGCCACTTCCCCCAATCAGCCCAGCTAAACAGGCTGCTTGCCCCAGCCCCAGCTCCTTCCCTGGGCTATTTTAACCCCTTCAGGGTCGGAGCAGAGATCCGCTCTGCTACACCAAGGATATAAACAACCTGGGTTCAAATCCCTGCTCTGCCAAAGGCTCCTTTGTGTGACCTTGGGCAAATCTCTTAGGAAACAGAGACACTGTCTGAATAATGGGGTTAATAGCACTGGCCTGCCTCACACATTCATGAGTGTGGAGTGCTCACATACTATGGTGTTGGAGGCTCGATAAGTATGATAGAACAATAGAATTTCTGACACCTTGGGCCTCATTTCCAGGAAGGCTGGGTGCTCCCAACTCCAGCTGAAGTCAGTAGGAGCTGCAGGTGCACCCATGGGTGCTGGCTTGAAGTGGTTTCCATCATAGATAGGTTTTACAGTTTGGTTCAATTCCTCTCAGCACCTCTGCTATACAAATTGTTCCAGCACCCCTGGGTGCATCTCTGATTCTGGCCCAAGGTGACTCAAGTTGGACACCAAAACTAGAGGCCACTCTTGAAACTTTGGCTTCTATGTCTCCTTTCTCCAGCTCCCTTCCCTCCTTCTCCCACCTCTTCTCTCGTCTCCAGTCTTTCCAGAGTCCCACCCTTCTTCCCCGTCTCCTGTCCCCTTCTTATCTTATCTCTGGGGTTTCCCTTCCTGCTGCTGTGAAAGCATCTTCAGTTAACGCATCCTCACCACCCCCATCCCGCGATGGATTTTCACTGGGGAGATTTTTAGTATCTGTGCTGCTGATGGTGTTCTCAAGGGGTGGCTTTGGGGTGCTGCTTGGTAATGTCTCTCTTGTCTATGACATCATGATGCTGCGCCCTACCCAACGTAACAATAACAGGGAATTCTGTTAGTTTCCCTGGGAGCAATGCTTGTAAGACATGGGAGGGGCTCGTGTAAACGGGGCCAGCCTTCTGCATTTGCAATGGCTCCTAATCTTCCTGCAGTGGCTGAAAAGCCCCACGGATGACGTGCCCCGTGGATGGACTCAGTCGATATTGTTTTGGTGCTCACTGGTGGTAGGAAGCTAACACGCCCTGTTCGCTCCCAAGGATGCTTTAAAACGATGGGGCAAGGCTCAGCTGTGAGAGTGACGATGGTGTGTGTTCCTTCTTGCAGATGTAAAGCCCTCTAATGTGTTGATCAATACACAGGGGCAGGTGAAAATGTGCGATTTTGGAATTAGCGGTTACCTCGTTGACTCTGTTGCTAAAACCATGGACGCAGGATGCAAGCCCTACATGGCTGTAAGTTGAGAAGATGTGTGGGAGATTGACTGCCTTACTGTGGAGAGGAATGTGGCAATAGATGATCTTAAAACAGAGCAACTTCCAGCATGTGTCTCAATGGCTCGCTTAGTGAAACATGCCTCTATAGTTATTCAGTGTTTAGGGATAGCTCAGTGGTTTGAGCATTGGCCTGCTAAACCCAGGGTTGTGAGTTTAATCCTTGAGGGGGCCACTTAGGGATCTGGGGCAAAAATCTGTCTGGGAATTGGTCCTGCTTTGAGCAGGGAGTGGGACTAGAACCTCCTGAGGTCCCTGGTATTCTATGGTTCTATTTGTAAACATAAAGATGAGGTGCTCAAGGCTGGGAATCAGGACTCTTGGGGTCTGTTCCCAGCTGATACTGACTCACTGTGTGATTGTAAGGCAGCCCTGGTAACTTGGCTTTAATTTCCTAGTTTGCAAAGTGAGGACATTAACACTTTTTTAGCAACATCCAGGCTCCTCCTCAAAAAGTCAGCAAGAGGCACCCGTGGGCACCACGCGGGGGTCAATTTAGAAGGGTCAGGTATATTAGGGCCCATGAGGTTTGGTATCCTGGGGACCCTGGGATAGCTACTGTTTCAGATTCACTTAATAGCCAATTCACGCAGCCTCTTTTGGCTTTTTAAAGAGATGGTTTGCATTAACCCTTTCAGTGCCATTGCCCGGGGGGAGAGGGTTCATGATGCTACACTATTCACGGGTGCTGTCAACGCCGCCTTTTGGCCCATGGTCCCTCCCCATGTTTGATCTGTCTGTGTAACAGCAGCTTTGTTTATAGCTTCTAAGTTAGGATGGATCTCCCCTGCCTTGCACTTTTCTATGCCTGTGCAAGAGTGGGTGTCAAACCCTACCCAGGGGAGGGCGGGAATCCTTTGCCCACAACCCTTGGTGGAGCATTTTACTTTGCTGAGGGGCAAATACCTACATGAGGCTTAAGGCACTAGTGAATTGTGGCCTCCAGTCTCCTGGATAAATCAGGGCCAGACCGTGTTTCGAATTGGGACCTGCGGAAACAGAAATTCAGCTTCTACGATGTAGACCTCAGAATGCAAATGCCATCCACTTCCAGTCCCCAGTCTTGTTGCCTGTCCCTGCAGGGAGACTAACAGAGACCCTAGGCTGGATCCAGCCAAGAGATAATAGGGGAGTGGAGTTTGAATAAAGAAATGGGTTTCCTCTCAAAGACTCCCCTGGGGGTTGGTCCCGTGCATTCAGTATGGTTAGTGCTGCAGCGGGGACTGCCTGCTGGAAGGTGTTCCTCTCTGGTGATGGTGCAGACTTGCTCTGGGGACATTTGCTGAAGCATAGGGGATAGTTGCTCAGTTTGGGGAGCTCACATCAGTGTTAGCAGGCACTCCAAGGGCATGGAAAGGGGCAGAGCGATGTAGGGATTGAGCCTGTATGTCTATTTCAAACAGTCCTCGTGTCTCTTTCCAGCCTGAAAGAATCAACCCTGAGCTAAACCAGAAGGGATACAGCGTCAAATCGGATATCTGGAGTCTGGGAATCACCATGGTAGAGTATGGAGCCCTGAAAGGGCATCTGTGAAAGTGATTGGGGTTTAAGGGAACACTCAGCAGGGCTGGAAGTGTTCTCTGGTTCTGTTTCCTTTTGGACTTTTCCCTCAGATCCCTGACACAGTTCCAAAGCCGGGGGATATTCAGCTCTCCCTGCACCAGGAGCCCATAACATGTTGCAGTTTAAAGGGGAAGGAGCCTAGTGCTAATTCACTAAGCCAGGTGATCTGAGATCCTAGTGATTGTCACTAATCGTACTGGGCAGTCAGCACCTAGAAACTACGGCAACGAACACTGCTGCAAAACAGTCAGTCATAGGAGACCCAGCATGTGGGCAGACTCCTGAGTCCAACTCGCACGTCATTGAACAGAAACCAAGAGTGGACTCCTCTGAACGCCCAAGACAATGTGTACCAAGCGAACCAGTAAGCAGGAGAGGACCCTGATTTCTCTAACATCCAAAGGTCTCCTTCAGTCTCCCCTCTGAACACCCCTGCAACTCAGCTGTCCAAATCCAAGTGATGTACTTAGAGACATCAGGCCTTATATCTACAGCAGTCAACCCAGAATGCTTTTATCCTTTAATGCACAGTGTTGTATTCTCACATTGAGCGCCTGAGATTCTCCCGTCCAGGTTAACAGGAGGGTTGTCTTTCACTGTGCAGGAAAAAAAATAGGAGAAAGGGGATTGGCCGCCAATAAAAGAACATCAACTTGTTCATGCCTGGTGCATCCTTGGGCAATGCAAGTCATCCACATGGAGGAAAAGACCCACTGGGACCCAGTGGCTTTCACTCCTGCCATGAATGTGATAGTTCTCAGCCCAAAGAGCTCCATCTAAGGCTGCCCCCCACCCCCCAGTATTTTCTTCCTTAATTTTTGGTGAGGGGAAGAATCAAGTAAGAGAAATTACCTCCATGTAATTTCACTTTCTTTTCCAGTGCCAAATGGTTTTCAAAAGTGACCCTTCTCTAGACCAGTAGTTCTCAACCTTTTTGGACCCAGGACCCATTTGTAAATGTTTATGGCTTGTCACGACCCAGTAAATAATCTAGGGGTGGAGGCCCTGGGGTGGTTTAGGTCGGATCCTGCCCTCCATAGGGGTTGGGGCCTGCCCAGCACTTACCCCATAGTGGTGGCTCCTGTGCCGTGGGGCTGGCTGGACCTGGCTCTCTGCTCCGGAGGTTGCAGCCTCTGGGGGTTGCTACACTACTCAGGTTTGGCCTCGGCCCTCCTCACTTATCAAATTTGCATAAGTGAAATTGTGACCTGGCTTGTGCAGTTGCAGTTCCACTCATTCAGATCTGGCCTACCCAGACTCCCATCATCATGATGGAAAGGCCAAACCTGACTGGTGCAGAGACCTCAGAGGCTGCAGTGTCTGGAGTGGGGAGGCAAGCCCAGCCAGCCACATGGGACAGGAGCCACAGGAGCTGGCTTGCGACCCTTTGAAATGTTCTAGTGACCCAATTTTGGGTCCTGTCCCACGGGTTTAGAAACCCTGCTGTAGAGCAAGTGCAGCCCATCTCTTTAATTATCTCCTGAACTCCATGGTGAATTCCATTGAATGAAGTGAAAAATGACTGACACTCCTTCCGGGCAGGGTGGGAGGAATTTTAAAGGGCAGGAACTGTCTGTGGAACCTCACTCAGCCAATTCCTGTCTTTTGGATCCCTGCAATCGCACTGTGTGCCTTCATCATCCTCTCTAGAGAGGCAGGAAGGTCTGGTGATTAGGGTATGATCTTGAGAGACACAAGTTCAATCCTCCTGCTCTGTGTGACCTGAGGTACGTCACAAGGGGACATTTTCAAAAGTGCTGAAATGTCTTAGGCCGTGAGAGTGAAGCTCCTAAGTCACTTCCAAAAATGGGACTTTAAGAGCTGAAGTCATGTAGAGATTTTTGAAAAATTTACCCTTAATCCCCGTGCCTCAGTTTCCCATCTGTACAATGAAGTTATAGCACTGCTGTACCTCCCAGGGGTGCTGTAAGGAATAATACATTAATGATTATGAGGTGCTCAGACATGAAGGTAATGAGCACCTTAGCTAGGGAGTGGCATAGACACTGCTCAATACAATCCCCTCCAAAGTCCTAGGAATGTACTTGATTAGGCCATGCCACCGCATGCACCATTGCAGCTATTTTTAGCGCACAGGCTTGATCAAAGCTAGTATGTCCACGTCCAGCTGTGGCATAGATGTACCCTGTGTGTTGGCTTTCCGCAAGAATAGCTGGCTGGAGCAATGTGAACTGGGGGGAACCCACTGACCTAGCACGATAATTCCACCCATGCTCTGCCGGTGGGGCAGTGAGTGTAGGATGTGACCCTAGGTTGCTGCAGCCCTGTCCTTGGATAACTTGTGTGCTCAGGGCATGCACAGTCTAGTTCTTGTCTTGGCACTGCACTCCTCTGGGGGGGCCATCACCCTGCCTAGCTCAGCATAAACCAGCAGAACTGACCCCTTCTGCTGCACCCTGCACTTCCCCTGAGGCACAGAGAGTCGTAGGACTCTCCTGGTTGATGCCTTAAAGACACAACTAAGCCCAGTAAATTGCTTTAGGGTTCGACTGTACTTCTTAAAACTGAAAAGCAACTCTACTGTAACTTCAGCTGCCAGCTGATGGCAGTACAAGCCAGCGCTAGCAAAGGGCCTGAAATGCTGATCATGCAGCGTCCATCCCTACTCGGAGATTCTGTCGTTTCGGAGCCTCTTTGGTTTCAAAGATAAAAGTAAACTTGGTGCTTATTAACTAGCAAAATCTCTTTTTAAACTCAGAATTGGAAGTTCTGCCCCGAGAGCCAGGAAAACTGGAGTTAAAGGGACACCGCCAACTTAAAAATCAGTCTTTGACCTACTGTTGTAACCAGTTAACACTTGAGAGTAGGGTAATGGAGAGAGATAAGAGAGGGAAAAGGTTTTATCTCAGATTTTTTCACTATGTGCATTTAACTTATTTGCTACATAGTCAGTTTCCCCTGTAGTTTGAGTGGGTCTTTCACACTGAATATTACATATGAAGAGAAAATTAGGAAATTTTCATTGTACTTAGATTGTAAGATCTTTGTAGCATAGAACTGAACTTTCTGATCAGTATGTACGGTACCTAGCACCGTGGTACAAAGAATAGTAAAGATATCAGCTGACAGTGTGGATGCAGTACAGACCCCGCGAGTCAGAATCCACCACTCCCTTCTTCCTGGTGGTGGTGATACACACTCACTTTGCATGAGTGTGAATGAGAGCATAGGGCAGGGATCGGCAACCTTTGGCACACAGCTCACCAGGGTAAGCACCGTGGCGGGCCAGGCCGGTTTGTTTACCTGCCATGTCTGCAGGTTCGTCCGATTGCAGCTCCCACTGGCCACAGTTGCCGCTCCAGGCCAATGGGGGTTGTGGGAAGCGGCGGCCAGCACCTCCCTCGGCCCGCGCCCTTCCTGCAGCCCCCATTGGCCTGGAGCGGTGAACTGCGGCCAGTGAAAGCCGTGATCGGCTGAACCTGCGGACGGGGCAGGTAAACAAACTGGCCTGGCCCACCAGGGGCTTTCCCTGGCAAGCCGCATGCCAAAGGTTGCCGATCCCTGGCATAGGGGGTAAGGCAGTGGAGATTGAGTCCTGGAAGCATGAGATAAAGAGAGGGGAAAAATGTTATTCACTGATGTATCTGTTATGGGAAACGGAAAATCAGTGTTCCCCCTTGACTGTATTTTAATACTGGCGCCGCTAGTGTCCCTTGCAAAGCAAGAACCCGCTCCTATGTTCTGTTCTGGCAGGGGAGGAATTAAGCCTAAGTAATGGGGTACATCCTGATCTCTCCCGTCCCCAGCCCCCGCAGAGAGTAGTGCTGAGGGAAAGAATGCACACTGGGTGCACACTTTGGAAATTGACAGAGCCAGTGATCGAACCCCACCCCAGTCCCACCCTTCATTACTGCACGTGTCACTCGAGTTCTTCATGGGGCTTTAAAGCCAAGAAGCTGCAGGGGGGAAGTCTTCCCTGCTGACATGCTGATGCCTGCCCCTCTCTCTCCCCCCAGATCGAGCTGGCGATCCTGCGGTTTCCGTATGACTCCTGGGGGACGCCGTTCCAGCAGCTCAAACAGGTGGTGGAGGAGCCATCGCCGCAGCTTCCAGCGGACAAGTTCTCAGCAGAGTTTGTTGATTTTACCTCACAGTGGTAAGCGGGTTCCTCCTGAGCTCTGGCCAGGCACCTCCCACACTTGCAGGAAGCTCAGTCCAAGGCCGAGCCCTGTCTGCATGGAGTCTATAGCTCTGACATATTTTCCTTGCGTTCAGTAAAGAGCAAGAGGCTCTAATGCTGGCTCTGTCACCTAGAACAAAGTAAAACGGAAGACTCCTGCCCCAGCATGCCCCGGGCCTGGAACCAGAGTTGTCTGTCACTGGTCGGGTGTGGAAGGATATTGTGCTATCAGAGCCAACCTTAAGCCTAGTGTGCTGGTATAAACTCCCCACTGAGTGTGTGTGATGGCTCCCATCTTGGCTGACATGAGGGATTGAACTGGGCACCTCCAGAATGTCTCTTTACAAGTCACAGCCCCAGCTAGCGAGCCAGGCTTTTTAGCCTAAGACTCCGGTATTCATATAACGTGCACTGTCCAGAGGCTCTCACACGTCTTAGACGTAAGGGAGAAATGCAAGAGAAAACAATGGCAAATCATTTCATCTTTAAAGGGGACATTAGCTAAGTCTGGGTCCCAAACTGGAACCCCTCCAAAGCAGTTGTGCTGACCTGGGGGATGTTTCCCAAGAGAGGAGATGGAGGAAGAGAATTTTTCAAGCCACTGTGTTCTTTGCTGAATAATTAAACAACCCAAGTCACTCCTGGTGCTGCTGTCGATGGGGAGCTGTGACCCGGGCCCTGGAATTGGCTCCGCTCTTTCCACAACAGGTGGGTCCCGGCAAGAGAAGATTCAGAAATGCACGTACCGCAGGCCCTGCACATCAGCAGCTCGCACTGTTTTCCTGTGCACGGACACGTGAGCTTGAGTGAACCTTCCGTAAGGCATCCAGGGTGGAACGTGTTTGGGCCTGAGAATGGCTGTTTCCTGTGGCTTTCAGGAAATGTAGCGCTGACCCCGAATGATCCCCCTCCCCCCCCGGAGCCCCTGGGAAGCTGTGCCACAGAGAAACTAGCTGAGGACAGTGGAAGTTCAGAGTTTACTCAGAGATCGGTCACATCTTCCTTTCGATCAGTGCAGGGGGCAGGCACTTCTCTGGCTTGCAGCAGGGCATCTCTGTTGATTTCAGTGGGGCAGGGTGGGCCAGGAGGTGAGCACAGAGAGAGGTAAAGGATCTGTGTTACAGACTCAAGAAGACTAGCACTGTCAGCAGGTTCAGAAGGCTGCATAAAAGAACTGATCCTTCCTGCCCCCTAAAATAGACTGGCATTTGTCCTTGTCCTGTGGTGCACTGTTTAGTAGCTTCTGGCAACAGCCCCATAGTATTTTAATGCTCCTCCCTTTCAGCCTCCCTGGAAACTACTCCGGAGCCGCCCCCCCTTCCTTTTTTCCAGATACTGCAATGCCACATGCTCTTTGCCAAGTTGGCAGGTGGATGGCTGTTTGGATGGTAGCCAGGGAAGTGCTACAGGCTGACAAATGCAGAAATGTGAGACTATTCCTGATCTCCTCTGCTGGTGCCCCAGGAGGGGGTTTATCAAACCAGCCCAGTAGAACTTAAGAAACAGCACTTTGGATTCTGCTTTGGGGTCCTGTTTACACGTGTTCACGTGTCCTGGCATTTATTTCCTCCTCTTACTATGCAGAATCAATCCCATTTTCCTCACCTCTGCCCCACCCCCCAGAGAGAGAGAGAGAGAGGATTGATTCCACCCAGTATGGGGCAGTGACACCCACCCCTTTTGGAAGCTAAACACTGAAATTCTCTTTTCTAGACAAACTTCCTTTCCTCCATCTTGCCTGCTTGCTGCTTTGTTATTGCGAACTGGACAGCTTGTTGTTTTCCAAAGAATGCTGAGCTATTTGCTTTTGCAAGCCCCGTTTCTTGTTGCAGGTCACATAGACTTTACCAGCAGGTTTAAGAACAGGAAATCCAGATTGTTTGGTTGTAATGATAATATCCTATCGTTTAGGACTTGCAGGCAAGTACGTGTGCATCTCAGAGGGTCTGATTTAGCATCCACAATCTCACTTGACTTCTGTGGGAGCTGCTGATGCTCAGCACCTCTGAAAACCAGGCTCTTAGTGTCTTTGGCCTGTTTCAACATCACTGAACTCAATGGAAGAAGATTTGGACCTTAATTTCTGGCCAGGATCAAATCTGGGGGTGTTAGGACACTGATCTTAAAACAAGAAATGTAAGAGGCGTTAAAGCAGCTCAGGGAACTGAAAAGAGAATTTGGCAGAACCAGAGGTTCCATATTGCTGTGAACTCTATGGTCAGTGATGATCAGTAGTAGGTTTCAAAAGGTTTATTAAAGATTAACATTAAATTCCTTCAGTAATAACCTGCCACTGTATGCCATGAGATTGGTAATCCAAAAACGAGTCTTTTCCATGAAGGCTAAGTTAACAAGAGCACAGACCAAATCCTGGATGAAAACACACCCAAGCTTTGAAGTTCACCTTTGTATCTCAGCTTGAAGGTACCTCATCTCTAGGCTTGAAGGATATGATGCATCTCTTCCCAGCCACTGGACGCAGTTAGCTGTTTTGACATGCATCATACCAGTGCACCACGGTTACAGTAAACATGAGCTAACCATGTGCAGCAAGAGACAGGAAATATCGACTCAGCGGGCATCCATCACTTCCCTTGGGCCCGGCAAATCCCACAGTGGAATGGCTTATCATAGCTGAGGATCACACTTTTGTTTTGCTCAGCGTGACACCTTTCCCCATGGACGTGTCAAGATCTTTTAAAATCACTCCAAGCTTCTTCCCATAAATACACCATCAGGAAGTGAGTAGCGATTACGTCCTGTGATTAGAAGCTATTTTCTGCTGGAGGGAAACAAAAATAACCTCTCGGCCACCAGCCTCCTGAGCCATCTGTTGTAATGGAGGAGACTAAAGGATGTTCCGTGTAACTGTCCCCGTGCCATAACTGAGTTAAATAATAGCCAGGCCTGGGTTTCCAAGCCATTCAGTTCTCCACTCCCTTGCTGGAGCACTGAGGAGTTGTGAACTTCTGCAAGCCCTAATTTTAGCCCTGAATATATTCAGAGGGTCCCTTCAGAGCTCACCAGATGTGCAATGTGTTGGCTAGCGTGTATGCTTTCTAGGGATGTACCCTGTAGGAGTTAGAGCTCCTCGGTTCCTTTTCTGCCACTGACTTGCAGTTTGACTTTAGGTAAATCCCTTCACTGCTCTGCGCCTGGTACTTACGTACCTCTCAGGGGTTATGAGAAGGTTAATTGGAGAATGCCTGCTGCAATGTGCTCATATGAACAATGCTGTAGACGGACTAATTACTATCATGACGGTGTGTGTATCACTCTCCCTTCATGATTGGCCTTCCAGGAGATAATCGTCCTGTTGCCACCACTAGAGCTGGAGCAACTGTTTGTTTTTGCAGTTGATGGCCCTGGCATTAGTCAGTGGCTCCATGGACCACAAGTGAGTGGTGCAGCTTGTTACTGTTGTCTGTATGTATGTTGACCATCAGAGTCCATATCTAGCTCGAGGGGATTTTATTGAAACACAAAGTGCAGTAATTTCCCCTACTACCATGCAGTTCTTGCCCTGGAGCTGAGCTACTGCTGGCTGAGGGACTGAGAAACCAAGACTCAAAAGCATAGTGGCACAGTGAGGGTACAGGCCACTGGGCTGTCGCTGGGTCATGAACTGAGTGTACTGAGCCTGCAAGTTCTTGGGGTTCTGGGGCTGGCCACTTGGGGAATGAACCTTGGCAGACAGAGCCACAAATAACAAATAGATCATCGAAAAGGAAGTAGCAGAGGGGGATAATTCAGAGAGGCCCATGGCTGCAGATGAATGTTATCATGAAAGTTTTAAAATGCAAGGGATCTGATGGGTGAGATGTGATCGCTAGACGGCACAGGCTGCCAGATTACTCCCAGGATGTCGGTGGGACTGTGAACAGAGCACGGCTCTAAATTTGTAGCATGTCTTTTTCTAGACGGAGTTTTGAAGAAACCTGGACTTGTGAAGTGAGAACATAAATGGGGAAAACAAGACTGCCTGGGAGGTTTGATCCAAAGCCCATTTGCAGTCAATAGAAAGACTGACTTCAAAGAGCTGTAGGCCGGCTCATTGTTTGGTTCCTGATGAGACTGAATGAATCAGAGGAAGGATTTCAATGCTTCAGAGACATGCAGTGAAACATGGTCTTCAGGAGATGGCCTCAGCTGTTCAGAGTCCTGTAAAGGCCAGGGTCACAGTGACACAAAACACGCTAACTGCTAGGAAATCTAGAGTGTTCATATTCTAGTCACTGGAAGGTCCTGACATCTGAGGGCTGTTGATCTAGAATATGAATGAAAGACTTAAATCTTTGGGTATTTGAGTGGTGTATTTTTATGGCTTTGCTTAAATTACATACAAGATATAATTCTCTTTTTCTTTCCTTTTCTTTCTTAAAGCTTGAAGAAGAATTCCAAAGAACGGCCAACGTACCCAGAGCTTATGGTGAGTGTGGGAAGGCTAAAGGTGCATGATAACCAGAGCTTAAAGCTTAGGTTTTCAAAAGTGACTAGTGATTCTGGATGCCCAACTTTTGAAAAAACTTGAAGGAGCTTGATCGTCAGAGAGCAGATGTTCAGCATTTTCCGAGGATCCAGGCCCCTTTCATGTGTCTGGAGTTGAGCACTCAAAATGTGAGGCACCCCCAAATCACTACTTGTTCTAGGAAATCTTTGCCTTAGTACCAAATTCGGTTCTTTATTACTTAGGTGCATTTCCCACTCAGATCAAAGGAAAATGTACATGTATAACTAAGAGCAATATGTTTCCCTAAAGGCGTAATGGACCAAGAGTTTTTGGAGAGTACTGCTAGGATGGCTGCGGATGGGTTGGCAAAAGGCAAAACTCTCCGCTAGGATCTGCATGATGTCTTTCTACGCCCATCCTGAGCAGAGTTTTCATTGCTGTTCCACTTGGGCAGCAGGAGCAGAACGTGCAACAGAGATTCATTGCCATGGCAACTTGGAAAGGAGGCCTTTGAACTGAATGATTTCCAGATGTTATTGGCCGGGATCAGCATGTGACCAAAACAATAATTCACTTACTGAATTTCTTCTGCTACTTAAAATATATTTGCTTTGGGCAGGGCTAGGGGAAGCAACTGCGGAAAAAGATTAATGATGGGAGGGCAATGCGAGGTAATTGGTGTGCAGTGCTGAAAGGGCTCAGAGGTCAAGTGTGCTTAGCTGCAGATGAACTCCCAGCGGTTAGGATACTGCTCTAATCTCAGCCAGAGCTGTAGGAACTGATTTGGCAAGAACAGGCTTTGCAGTGAGGTGTCCTGTACCTCCAGACTGGAGTTTGGTCAGAACCTCTCTCCTGATCTTCTGGAGCTACTTCTGCTCCTATTTCTGGTTAGAATCTGGAATTTCTGAGACCCGATGAAAATATGAGAAATAAGAGCTGAATAGCTGCTTGTGAAGTTAACATATCTCTCTCCCCTAGACATTCTGCTCGGTTTCTATTTTAGCCGAGTGCTTTGTCCATCCCCAGGTGCATGTCCCACTCCCTCCCTTCCATTTCCAGCACCTCTTCCATTTGCTAGGATGCAGGAAGGAAGTTATTCAGAAATGAAAGTATCCTCACTCATCACTTCCTCTGGCTCACTTTACGGGTCTTTGCGATACCAGCTGTAAGAGAGCTCTTAGGTTCCTAACTCTTGATAGGTGTTAGCTGTGCTGGAAGGTCATGCGCCTTTTAAAAATTAATTGTAAGCAGTGAGTAATTCCTGGGGCATTTTTGCTGGGGTCTGTATATATAGATTGACTTTACACACAGTTTTGCTTGCACACTGACTTTCTAACAATGGGAGGACCAAATTTTTTTATTTTTTATGATTGAATAAATAAATGTCTGAGATTTGCTCTCTCTATCTTTGCCAAATGGCCTCTTATCAAAAAGGTTCACCAGAGCAGATTTTTCTGTTGCAGCATAAAACCCATTGGCAGCTGTGCTCATGTCTATTGAATTAGGCTCTTGGATCACCTTTCCAACATATCTCAACACTGTGGTATTTTACGGCAGACGTTAATGTTGTGAGGTCCTGTGGTTTTGGGGTGTTTTTTTTTCTCTCCTGTTCTTTTATGGCATTATGAGTTGCGGTACTGGAATGGACTTGTCTTTTTAGAACAAGACTGCTCTTTGCTTTCCTGTGGAATTGAGGTTTCTCATGGAAAATGTGACTCTTGTATTCTCTGACTTGAGCAGCGGGAAAACAGATACTGATGGTCTGTGCTTAATTTTATTTTCAAACCTGCTTCCCCAGGTGAAATGGAGCATGAAACAATGAAAGGAATCCCCCTCCCACAGCTTGCAGGCTGTCAAATACATCCTACGTCACGTGGAGGTGGCTTTGGGCCGTTAGCTTTTGGCACCGTTCTCTTCCAGCCAGTGGCTGAGGTTGAGATCCTGCAGGGATCAGCATGTGACCAAAACAGTCATGGGAACTGTTACAAGAATTGTTCACGGGGCACTTTTGAAAAGTCACTAGGTCACTTGGTGCATCTCTCCCTAGTCCCTGCTCATGTAATGGCACAGTTTGAGTCAAGTGACTATCTCTGATCAGCAGAAACGATCTCTGGGCTTTTATCTCCTGTCTCATGCCTGCTTGAGCCCTGTTCTCTGCTTAAAATCTATGCCTCTCTCAAATGTTCCTCCTCCTCCTTACAGTTATGTCTCTGAACCTTTTTACTTGCTGCTCCCTATGCTTGGAGTAGCCTCTAGTGCATCAAACTACATCACTCTCCTCTTTCAAATCCACCCTAAGACAGCTCACTTCTTCCCTCTTCCAACCACCCTCTCCTGTCTCCACTCGGTCAACGCAATAGATTAAAAATAATTTTGATCTGCATTAACAAACAAATCTTATAATGCAGGTGCCAAGCCTAAACAATCACAGCTCCCATGGCATCCTCATCATGCATTGTCCATCCATTGTCTGATTTAGGTTGTAAGCGTATTGACGAAGGGACTTTACTGACAGATGCAAGACAACAAAGTCAAATAAAACAAATACAAACTAGATTAGCAGCAGTGCTTCGGATCTGGATTGAGACGCATTGGCAGGATGGTACTTGGAACCTGAACTGGAGTAGAGGGTGTTGCAGGGCTGGGTGGAGGGGCATCCGGAGAGCTGCAACGAAGCCCTGAACTGGAGTATGGGTGTTGCAGGGTTGGACTGGCAGAGTCGTGCAGGGGCCTGGGCTTACAGCAGGTGTTGCAGGTCAGGATTAAGATTCTTTGGTGGAGCTGGGTACACTTTAGACATTGTCACGTAGTCAGGCTGCGATCCATGCTCTTTGTCCCTCCCTTTTATGAGCCGAATGTTAGTGTTTTAAAGCAAGCCAGGCAAAGAGCCTTTTTCTCTCCAAGAGGTGAGCTGCACATTTTGACACATCTGCTGTTTCCCCCATGGCTTGCCAGGGCATTTCTGCAGCATGCACAGAGAAACAAAAAGCAAAACCACACCCATGCAGAGTCTCAAGCTAGTGTGGGGAGGAACTTCCCCACCCAACAGCTCACTGTCGCGTGCATCAGAAGCTGAAGGGAATAGCAGGGATCCCTGTGCCAGGAAGCGTCAGTGTAGCCAACTCCAGTTAAATTGGTCCCATATCATCAGTGAGACGTTTTGAAGGATTTTGACAAAGTCTTTAAATGCCAGACAAATTCAGATTTGGGGGTGGGTTCAGGGTTCTTGGAATGCAATTAGCAGCTAAGATTGCCCAGCAGGAGTTTTGTAGGATTGTTTACACAGAGTGAGTGGGTACGATCCTTGCATTTCTGTCAGGGTGCTGTAGGAAGCTTTTATTTTTGCAGAGTAAGGGTGAAGGAAATGATCTGAAAAATAGATTCTTCCAAATCCTCAGCCTAGCATCCAGTGCCAGTAGCTCAGATAAGCACTGGGGAGATGGGTAAGGGCCAGATCTCCTCCCCCTGAACTCAAGCAGTGATTGCCATGCCCTGCTGTTTTGTGTAGAGGGACTGAGGGATCTGTGCAGTGGCATCTCTCTCCCATGCTGGCTTTGCCTGTTGCGGTTCCATATAACTCCCACTGCACGCAGATGAGTGGGGGAGGGGGGAAAGGGGCTGTCACTACCTGCATGCAACAGCAAGGAATATTCAGCAAAAACTTGGTAACATGCCAGGGACTGGAAGGTCCAGTGCAGGTCACTGAGCACAGGGAATCGTGGCTACTTGCTCCGAAACTGACACGCACTGGAATGGGTGTAATGGAGGACAGCATGTAGTGATTAAACAAGCAAACAGGGCTTGTGAAAAAGTCACTGCCTCCCAAAATAGCCTTTGCTCATTCATTATGAAGGTAGGAGGAGGCGGGGCAGGAGGGGAACAGGAGATAGAGGGAAGAGTGGAGGGTGGGTATTATAACACAGCAAAATGTCCAGGAAAGCATTCTAAAATGGATGAAAACTTAGAAATATGAAGCCTCATTGCGGCCCTGGCCTCTCAGATCTGCTGAGGTGTCAGAGATTTTTTTGCTCCTTGCAACAGCAAGTCTCATACATTGCACCTTGAGCCAGATTTATTAGCTATAGTCCCTGCTGTGCCCCTGCATTTGGACGGGCGCACACCTGGGTGCCTAACTAGCCACATGTATGTGAACTCACCTGGCTTCACCGCAGCAGTTTCATGTGCAAATTACTGGCATAAAGAGTGACACAAGTGTGTGGCCATTATGCAAGTGGACGTCTGTCCATAGTCTTTAAAAATCTGGCTGTTTCCCACTGGACTGCCAAATGCTGGGACTGGACAACAGGGGCTGGATCACTTGATGATTGTCATGTTCTGTTTGTTCCCTCTGGGGCATCTAGCATTGGCCGGTGTTGGCAGACAGGATATTGGGCTAGATGGACCTTTGGTCTGACCCAGTGTGACCATTCTTATGTTCTGATGAACCAATAGTAAACCAACCTGGATGTATGTTAGAGATACCTGCAGTGTAGTCTATGAGACCCTGGTGTACAGTCCCTCTCATTCTCAATATTGCTGTGCCGTACAGGCAAGAGTAGGCAATGGACATCCGTGTTTTTAGGTCTGTGCAGGATGCATGCCGGGACTTTTGGTCTCCATGGGTCACACCTTTTATCTTAAGGTGGAGATTGCCTTCTGGAACCTGGGACATGCACCCATATTGACCTGTCTGTGAAGGGTACTTACATGGTTTCCATCAGAGTAGTGTCTGAGCACCCCAATTTATCTTCCCAACACTCCTGTGAGGTTGGGGAGTTATATGATCTCCACGTTACACCCAAGGAGTTGAGACACAGAGAGATTGGCACAAGCCAGACTTTGTCAGAATCGAGGATTGAATCCAGCACCCCCAAGCATTAACCACAGCTCCATCCTGCACTGAAGATGAGGTCAATGGCAGTCTGCTTGATTTTATGCACATTTGTGTTTGGACCATACGCTCTTTGGTGCAAGGATTGCCTTTTGGATTCTATGCACTGTGGGGTCATGGGCCCAGACTGGGCGCATAAGCTCTCCTTTCAGCGCAAATAAATAACTGCTCGTTAGATAAGCCTCATTCAGCTTCTGGCAAATTGCAGTGATGGTGCTGCTGCGTTGCCCAAACCCTTGGTGATTTCTGGCTTCAGTGAATTGATCTCACTTACTGAGATGCAGCCCTCAGTAGCAAACATTAGTTTCTGGTCAAAGTAGGGTTTGGGATGGTTTTTTTCGTGTTTTGCTTTTTGCACATATTTTTCCATTGACAATTGTAGACAGACCCTCCGGCAGGATGCCTTAATATGTTAGTTACAATTAAGTGTTTAAACAGATAGCTGTTTATCATTTTCCAGCCAGCGTGGCTTTCCTCTTTGCTGAGTGGTTAAGAATGAAGTAGCCTTCTCCTGCTGGGAGACTTAACAGTTGCCGATGGGAAGGAATAAGACCCAGAACTGAGCAGAGGGAAAAGAATAAATAAATAAAATTGGAAGCTTGGTAAATATTCACTGCAGACGCACTCTGCCTGATAGACTTTTCCTTGCGAACATTTACACATTTGTGGAACTGTACTCATGCTGTTAATCCCGTTTCTCTGAATTCAGCAGGAGCATGGCGCTTTGAATGCACACCCCTAGCGAACGCATGAATATCTTCCCTGACAATGGGAATGCGAATTCAACTGAGAGATGTCTGGGCCTACTAAAATAAGAGAGAACATCTTTCTTTCTTTCTTTCTTTTTCAAACCGTTCAGTGATCCAATGCCTTTGATTTATAATATAGTCCGTTATTTGAAAGAGACAAATTCAAGGCTAATGGGCCCAGCATTTTTCTGACCTTCCTTGTTTTTCCTTGGGCCCAAAGCATCCTTCTAAACCTGTATCTCCTGTGATCTTCTATTGTGCCATGTTGTTTACGCATTGCACCATTTTGTTCCCTTTGTTGTGAGGTTGTCAGGACATTTCCATCTATTCCTACCCACATGGGGTTTACGTGCTCTGATGGTCACTTTGTAATTCTTAAATGAAAGGTGAGCAAGCAGTTCATTCCAATACTGCTAGTCTCTGCCAGGACTGAGGGACAGTAGACAGCAGAGGATACTGGAGCTAGAGAGCCAGAGAAAACTGCATTTTCCAGCCCAGGCACAATATCTGCTTACCCACCTGAATGACACCATTGTGGTACTAGTAGGGGAAACAATGTTGTTTAACTAGGAAGACTTTTCCCCAACTGAGTAGAATTTTGCCAGGCTGACACTGAGGGTGTCAGCTAGGTGGTTTTGATTTGAATAGTACATTTTAATACGTTCTCTTTTCTTTTCTTTCCCAGCAACACCCTTTCTTCACCCAGCACGAATCCAAAGAGACAGACGTGGCTTCTTTTGTAAAACTCATCCTGGGAGACTGAGAAATGGACTTGTACATGATTTGCCCTTCTGTGGACTGGTGGGTTTAGGGGAGGAGGTGTGCGGCGGGGCTTGGTCACGAAAGCACCAATAGAAAGTCGCCTTTTTAAAAAAAATTTAAAATCCTCGCCTCTCCAATGTTTTAAAGGGTTCTTTGGTATCCATAGTGACATAGAGAGAACTGGTTAGTGAAATGAATTTTAATAAGGTTGGCACTCTTCAAACAAATGAAATAATTTTTAACAAGGGTGATTGAAATATTTAATGACAGTCAAGATTCCTCCCGCCCCAACTTTCTCCTCAACCCCTTTCCCTTGTTTCTGTCAAATTGCTTTTGTCATGGTAATAGGTGCTATGGTAGTCATGAAGTTGTATGTAGATTTATATTTTGTCCTTTCCATTATTTTAATATTTATGTTAAGTGCTTGATTGAATAGATTTCTGTTTTATATGAGAATGAACGTGTGATGATAATGATGAAAATGAGGCCACGGCAAGCAATATTTATAGGGCTTTGCTGTGAAAAGGGTTAAAAGGAGAAAAGGAAAGAAAAAAAAAAGAAGCCTGTATGTTGTGGAAAACTATTTAATGTGCATCATTCAAGAATTTTTAACAAGGATCTTGGGTCAAATGCTGGGGCTACCTCGGAAAACATGCTGAGGGGATTGATAGGATCTCACATGGTTCTCATGGCGTTTGTGGTACATTCGCAGCGCACTGCGTTGCTAAACCCTCGGGTTCCAGCTATTTATACAAGTGTCTGAAAGACAGTGATGTCCTGAGGAAGAAGCATAGTGACTGGAACTAATGCAGGGAGGAAAGATTTGTTTTAAAGTGTGTGGCAATGTGTAGAGGCATTTGGTGATCCCTCACCTGGCTATGAATTTGGGAGTGTTCCATGGAGAACCTTGTGCTGACTTTAGAGTTCAGGTTTTGTGGTGGTTTTGGCCTCAGAAGGGAGTTTTCCTGTCCTCCCTGAACAGAAAGGAACATTATGGATGGCTGGATATCTGCAAAGGAGGGAAGCAAAGACAGAGGATTACGTCCCAGGGTGGGTTTCCAAAGTTCTTAGCACTACATAGACAGAAATCCCCTGAACTTACCCACAGTCATTTGAAACGCTAGCGAGCTCCGCAGGAACTCCTGCTGGAGTGCGGTTTGATCCTCGTCCAGGGCTGGTCGGGATGATCGATGCAGCTGTGCATGTTGGGCTGTAGCACACGCTGCAGGTGCCCCTAGCAGGGTTTCAGTCTGGGAAAACCCGCAAGGAAACCACAGCTACACTGATACCAGAAGCTTGTTGCCGTCAGACGTGGTTCGCAAAGAAAACTGCTAGCCAAGGGGGAAGAGCATTGGGGATGTCAGGATGGGAGGGGAAGACAGCACACAAACGCTGCTCTCGTGTTAACCCGGTAACAGGTGCTCTGTAGGGTGCGCAGATGGATCCTAGTTCTGCTCTCAGTGACTGCACTGACTCCGGATTCACACTGATGTCACCAAGCAGAACGTGGCCTGAGAGCTTTCCCGACTTGGCTCTTTCACTGCATTCCGGTCTCTGTGCCTTGTCCCCCTTGATCTCTTCCCTCTCACCCTCCCGGCTAGGCAGAATGCATGTGTGTGAGATGTCTGTCTCCCTGTTCTGTCTTTTAAAAGCCTCCATCGCAGCACTATGCCTCTCTGCTGGGAGAGTCACAGACAGAAGCTCCAGATTTGCCGATTTGGAAGCTGAATCCCATGTTGCTCCGGAACAGCCAGGAAAATTGGTGCTACGCCAGTCAAGGGAGCTCTTCTCCCCCAGCTTATGTGCTGAAGGCAGCTTTTTCTATTGCATCATGGGAAACAGAAAGCTCCCGCTGTGACCCAGTCATAGGCCTTCCCTGCGTTCGTTTCCCTTTTTCGCCCGTATTAGGGGAAGGAAGATCCATTCAGGCAGAGCTAGGGTTGGGAGAGGGAAAGTAATATGAAAACCCACAGCAGCCTAGCTGAAATCCCTCGAAATCCATTCAGGCCCAGAAAGAAACTGCACGAAGAGTAGTCTCACTGCAGCACAAGACTTGGCCAAGTTCTGCCTCATTTCACCCTCTCCCCCAGGTGTGTAAATGGGCGTAACTCGGTGGACGAGCCCAAAGCGTCCGTTTGTGAAGTGATCCCACTCCCCAAGGCTGCCTTGTTCCTTTGCAAGGTCAGAGGGGGAGGATGGTAACTTGCATTGCATCTGTCCGGGGAGGTAATTAGTTATTGGAGACAGCACTGCACTGTTTATGGGAGTTCTACCGTCTCGTTCATCAGGATCCCATCATTCTGCACCACGTACTTGCTACGTCCATCGTTTGAGGAGGCTCTGGAGGGTTCGAAGGCTGGATTGCGGGATAGTTCCCCGGGGGGCGCAGTGTCCTGAAGAATTAAATTGGTTGCAAAGACTTTGGGTATGTCTGTGCTATAATCGCAGGGCGGGGCTGCCATTTGAGCTTGAGTCCCGGAGATGTGAAGCTGCAGCAGTGTGAGCTGCAGATTGGGCTAGCTCAGTGAATAATTACCCAGCGTTCCAGGCAGGCTTGCACAGCCTGCTCTGAAAGTCATGCTGCCTCGGTTTCCTTGTTCTAGGAGCTATGCTAGCTAAATTAGAGCTAGCTTCGGTCTGTCTGCTCGAGCTGCAGGTGTGCTCCGTGAATACAGTATCTCAGTACCCTTTGTGTGAAGAGGTTCCTTGCTCTCCAGCCCCTGTTTTCCAGCCTAAGCACCCCTTTGTAAGTATAATCTCCCTCTTGCATGATTCCAGGGGGAGCTTTGTTGCAGATAAAACACAGGGTTCGTTTACATTTCAGTGTCATTTTAAAGGCCACAGGGGGCTCATAATCTGCACCCTGGTTTTCAGCTTTGTGTGCGTGTCTTTTCTCTTTCTCACTTTTGCATAGACTCCGAGCTGTTTTGATTGATTGTCTTCAGCTGTAGCGAAAGTCCAGCCAGCCAGCTTATAGAGCTGGTTCCAGCGTCAGTTCACACTTGAAAAACATGACATTTAAAACCAGCCTTTGGTTTTCCTGCATATGGATCTGATGCTTTTGTTAAAGATCGGTTTTGCTTCATTTCTCTTGGATATAAGTCTCATTTGGACACCACATTCCCTTGACCTCAGAGCACCTTTATTCCAGTGCCATGGTAACTGATGGGCTGAATTTATGTGATACCATCAAAGATCAGTATTAACAGCAGATACTAATATCCTCAGCGTTTTCCATCAGAAAACTAATGTCAGTGTTGTATGCAGTTAGTAACCCTGTAAAATGAATTGTACATGGCTCAACACTAGAGGTCGAGTGTTTTCTTTTATGCTTTTTACTCTTGTGATGTTTGGTTCATCCAAACTCTTCTTAGTTTAATGACATTAAAACAAGAAAGAAGGAATATGGAAAAGAAACAGTCACCCCATTCCTCTATCTGATGTTCAAAAGCCTGAGTCTCTGCTGCCTTTCACGTTGGGTAGGTGATTCACTTGAATCATTGCAGAGTAAGTGTAAACTACTACTGGTGGTGTGAGTGGGAAATTCTGGTTGAGCAGCATTACACACCCAGTTTGCCCAGTATAAATGACCATGCTAGGTGCGGGTCAGTGAAGATATTTGAGATTTGCTCTGTATCTCTGCATCCATCTTGGGCAACTATCAAAACAAAGCTTGTAACATCTGGAGATCATTTGACACCTGCTATAAGTACTGTGCCACAGGTAGTCTTTGGGGAAGCATGACCTAGTGGTGTGAGACAAGGCTTGGAGCCAGGATTCCTTAAGCGCTTAGATTACCATTGTGGTGGCTCTTTTACTAACATTGTGGTAGTGGGCAGATGTGTAATCTCTGCCTCGGTTTCCCCATCTGTAAAAATAGATAACACCACCTACCAAGATGAGTGTGGTGAGGGTTAATTGTGTGGCTCAAGCAGTGAAAGTGAAAAGGTTTCTGTCAGCGGCTTCCCAACACTCTATTTCTGGATATCACAAGAGGTCCCTCACTCCATCACGCACTCTCAGTGGGAAGGCTGGGGCTGGGGTGCGTTGGTTGCTGTTGTTTGTATGGTAGGATTTTGTTGGAGCTGAGGACAAATCACTGTTGGTTCTGGAGATTTTCCCAGGCAGCGCACAAGACTTCACACAGAGATCTGCATGGTGTTTGTCCTTCCTTTTACCGCGTTTGCTGGCTGTTGGAGTCATTCCTAACTCACGCCCACCAGGGCTGTGTTTGTGATAAAGGAGTGGTAGTGTCTGGATGCAGCCTGCCCACATGGGGTGGAGGCAGGGGGCGCTAGAGAGGGCATTGCTCAGAAGTGGCACTTTAACTAGGGAGGCTTGCGCTCCCCCATGTGCCCCGTGGCATGTCGGCAGGTGAGAGAGTGGGGCGTAGCAATGCCAGTCTGCCGAGTCGTGCTCTCTGTGGGGTGTACAGTGCTGCTGCCCTTCACCTTTTGCTCAAGAAGCCCTGGCTCAGCTAGCTGGCGGCCTTCTGCATGTAGGCACTGATAATGAAGGAGCTCCCTGCACCCCTTTCCCTGCCCACCTTGCACAGCCACTGAGGGGCAGCCAGAATATGGCCCAGGGCTCTTTGCCACAGGAGCAAGCCAAGAGGCCTTTGTGCTAATACAAAGGCATCATGCCAACACCACCCTTGTTCTCTTCGGCTAATATGTGGTGTGAAATGAGGATTGTGTCTACACTATAGATTCCAGCAGAAAGAGGCAGTGGGTGGAGTGGGAGGATCTCCTTGTTTATAGTGCAGAGGGAGCACAAAGGCATTTATGCACACAAGAGGGAAGGGATAGCTCAGTGGTTTGAACATTGGCCTGCTAAACTCAGGGTTGTGAGTTCAATCTTTGAGAGGGCCATTTAGGCAACTGGGGTAAAAATCTGTCTGGGGATTGGTCCTGCTTTGAGCAGGGGGTTGGACTAGATGACCTTCTGAGGTCCCTTCCAACTCTGATATTCTATGAAACACGGCCCGTATTTCTGGCTGTTTGCTTCAGTAGAAGAGTCTGCCTCAAACCTTTCATAGAAATTATCAATGGGAAAGATCTGCTAGGCCATCTTATCCATTCCCCTATCAATGCAGCATGGATTCTTGCAGCCCATTCACTAGTGTTTGGTCCAGTGTAGTTGTAAAAGTCTCAAGCAGAACCACTTCTTGTCCCTGCTGCAAAAAACACATCAAAATGCTCCTTGGCCCCTCTTCCATCTCACTGATGTCCATCCCCCGTGGATCATCATTGGTGATTGCAGATAGAGATCATCACATCCCTCTTAGGTTAGCATGGCCCCAAACCTGCCAAAAAATCACCCCCTTCCAGCCTCTTACATAATTTTGCTTTTCATTGAATTTCCTCAAATTTATTGACATATTCCAGTTACCAGGCAGTGAGTTATATTCAGTTTTGTTACTGGGAGCGGGTTCAAGAAAAACACTGGTCTGCATGGCGGGAATATTGTAGAATATTTACTGCTATTCATGGAGTAAAATCTCCTGTCCCTAAAAATGGGAAGGAAACTGGGCTATAGATTCTCAGCTGGCATAAATTGGCGTCACTCCATTGATTTAGCTGGAGTGATGCTGATTTACTCCAGTTGAGACTCTGACCCCCTTTGTATAAACAGCTATTCTACAATAATAAAGATTAATGGATGGAAATCTCCCCTGGATTCACGTAAAGTAGCAAGTTCCACTCGTTAATCTTTATTGCCGTGTTATGGCTGTTTATATCTAAGGAATCTTGTCTCCCTGTTGTGCATATATATTTATATAGTGGGAGGGCTGGGGTGAGAAGTGCATGTAAAAGAGACATAACTGACCTGATGTCCACATGTTTTATAGTCTGTACCTTCCTCTCCTACTTAATTGTTTCCTTGAAAGCTGTTAACTAGCAGCAAAGGAGATGTTGCAGAGCTTTGTCTGCACAGCTGGCCCTTTGCTCTGCTAAGAAATCCATATTGTTTCTTGTGAAAAAAGATCAGATTTCCCAGTTAATGTTTCAGCTCAGCCTTTAGTGGAGCAGGTGGATAATAGGGAATTTGAGGAGTTCTGGCAGGCCAGCACTCTGCAGAAGAACTGATGCAGTCAGACTTACTCCCCCACACCTCGAGGGGAAGAAACGGCTGCCGTTGAGGTCTCCCCAGTAGACAGATGTGTTTCTCTAGTTGAAAGAGCACTTACCAACCCCTGCAATGCCACGCAACAAAGCCAGTTGATTTCACTTAGGAGAATGTCTTCCCCTTCCCAGTGCGGTTTTTTTGATTCCCCAAAGAGTTGCCTTTGCAAGTTGTTGACTGAGTTTTTATTGTGGACATGGCCAGGACACAGTTGTATTGGAACTATGGGCAAACGGCTGCTGTGCAATGCTTGGTTGCACAAACCCTCTCTAGTAAAAAATGTTTCCAGTAGTGGTACCGAAGAAAGAAACCTTCCCGGAAAGCCAAGCGGCAGAATGACTGTCAGCACTGGCAGTCAGTTGTGGTCCCGATGCCTTCCCTTTGCCCATCTCAAATGCTCATGTTGATGCTTTCCTTGAACATCGTTGAGGAGAGGCAAAGTGGTGTTGCGACATGTGAGCAGTAGCGAAGATGTTTAGCAAAGGATTGCTCCTTAGTAGATTTCCCTTGGACCTCTGCCTTCTGTGCTGCATAAATGGAATGTAATTGAACAATGGAAGATGTGTGGGGAGGAGCACAGTCCCTGCATGGCATCAGGCAGAGGAAGTACCAAGGAACTGGCCACAGTGCTGATCCTCCTATTTTCCTTCTGCGCCTGGTGGGAAGCAGAACATAAGAGCTCCCCAAGTATGCCCATGGGGTACATCCCATATATCATAGGCTGCTTCAGCCACTAAGCAGCCCGAGAGGGAAGATAACTCATTTCCTGTGTCCAGTGCACATGGCCCAACTACACAAGTCCTCCCTTTGATAAAAAACATTTTGATGTTGCAAATACCGATTCTTACTGTACCTCCCTCTCATCGCCCCAAGGCAGTCCCGGTGCAGGCCTTAGAGCAGAGAGCAGCAGAACCCCAAATAAAATCCAGAGGGAAAACTCTGCTAGTTAATTTATCCGTACCAGCTAATACACGTTCCTGTGCATATCTACTCCCTAGCCACGTTTGTCAGTGTGTTTCTGGGACATGACTTTGGCAGCAGTACAAAGACAAGAGAGCAAAGGGAAGTTCTACAAAGCCAAGAAGTGAGAGGAGCCACCTTTTGGGGCTGGCTTTGAATATCCTATTACAAGGAATAGATGACTTATGGTCTATTAGGAGAAGTTTTATTCCTCACTGAAGCCAGTGGCAGTCCACCAGGGATGAATCTGACCGTGTGTTATTTTACACCTAGCTGTTATACCTTTAAAGTTCTCATCCCAAGGCTGCAGGGAAACTACTGGTTACCTGTGTCCTCATCTCATTTTGTGGCCATCCTTTAAGGCTTGCACTGTATTCCTGAAATTTCCACAGCTTTTTGGGAGGCAGGGGCGTTGCCTGCAATTGTTTTTAGGATCCTTTTTATTGATTGATTTATTTTTTTGTCCAGTGACTCATGTTACAGCAGCGAGCCACATTAAATCATCCATAGGTGCACACCTCCGATGGGAGTCTACCACCAGCTGAGAGGGTGTACCTGTGGCCCACTAATGCATGCCCCGGCTTGGCTTATTGCTCTCAGAGTGTTGCTCAGTAAAATCCTTTCCAGAAATGGAGCGAGTCTGGATTTATATCAACAGAACGGAGATCTGAATCTATCTCATCCATAGCCACACTGCAATGTGGACTGTGTTTAAGTCCCAGAAGGATTTACGGGTTCCCTAAAGCAATGTGGCAAAACTCCAAGGGTTGAGTGGTTCCATGAGGATAGGCAGGCAGAACCTCAGAAGCTTCTTAAGTCCTCTGGAAGTAGTGATGGAAATCTCACAAGATCAGACGTCATTTGAAGATTTCCAATACATCGTGGGTTTGGCTGGAGCAGAAAAACCTTCTTATAGCTTCTCTGATTATATTTTGATATGTTACTTCCACTTCTGGGCCCAGCCAAACCCAGTAAGGACAGAATTGTGCAATTTTTAAATAGAAGGGGGAAAAAAGTGAACCAAGTTTTTTTGAAAAATATCTCTTTGGTGAGCACTATAGGAAGGATTCAGGCCAGTTCTGATTATATCTCCTCCCTAATTGTTCACCTTTAGAAGGTGATAGTGGCCTTGAGTCTCACTTACACTAAGGTGCCTTCACTGTGCCAGAACAGTGCAAAGGAGCTTTAATGTAAGCGCGATTTGGGTGTTCAATCCTTTTGAAACTGAGTGGCCCCTGATATAGTTCAATCTCAGTGCTAGATTCTGTGATATGACTGTCCAGGTGTATTCTCTGCTCGCATGTACGCGGAAATGACACACACCAATTCGTGCCAGAAGACAGTGTGAGATAAGGACCAGAGTACATCTTGTGGCCACAATGTGGTGGTGAGAGCAGCCATCTTAGAATTAGGTTGGGAAGTTCTTTGACTTGTCTTATGCAGGTGGTCAGACTAAATGATCACAGTGGTCCCTTCTGGCATAGTGATCTAGGAGCAACTGGAACCTGCAGCCTCCGGGTGAAATGGCTTGTGCCATCCCAGTGGAAATAGAGATGATCTCTTCATACAGAAACCATGAGGAAAAGCCCAAGTTTCTGCCGGATGCGTTGCTCCTTCTGATGACTGAGAGAGGAACAGGAGCATTGACGGCACTTTTGAAATACAGATGTGCCATATATCTAACGCTTGGCCCGTCCCTTGTATCGCACAGAATATTAATGAAGGATAAGATGCTACAGATTCAGATTGTTGTACATACAGATATATTTGTGAGGGAAGAGGGGGAGGAATTAGTCCTGACTGAAGGGAAGAGGGTTTGAAACAGACGACAACCCATCTGCCCGCTGTTCTGAAAGTCTAAGGCTCAGAACCTCCTCTGATATACATCACCGTTGTTCTGTTGATTTTAATGAAGCTACAATGACTGAGGTCAGCTGAAGATCTGGGCACTGGACTGTTGTTTGGTTTTTGTGCTGGTTGAATGCATTTTCCCTGACTTAGCCAGTCCAGCCTTTCACTTACACATTTGTCTGTTAAACTGGCAGGTGGATTTTGAAGTACTGTAAAAACCAAAGGATGGGAACATTACATTTCTTCAGAGAACATTCAGCCATCCCTGAATTTGCAGGAACAGTCTCTTAAAGTTTTTAGTACTTCTCAGTTCAGTCATGTATTTTCTTTAAGAAGAATACTGTGAAAAGATAGGAAGTACTAGATTAAGGATCTATTATGAGCTGGCAGAGGGCAGCAGGAGAGTTGAAAAGTTACCTGTCGCTCATGGGGTAAACTTTGAAATGAACAGCAGTCAGAATCTCAGCTATTCAATCAGTTTCTAATTCTGCTTTCATGTACTCTAGTGTAAATGCAGAACTTTGCATCCAACACAGAGCACTCACTCCAGATTTAGACCCTAATTCTATCAGAGGACATTAATGTCAATGGCAGTAGAATTTGGCTCAAATTGTTGTAGATATATCTTACATAGCAAACGAATTTTCAAAGCTATGTCACCCTTTCATTATCTCTGAAACTGTGAATCATGTGAATGGTGTTTTTAGTGACAACTGCCATTTTACTGATCAAGGTTGACTGAAATATTCACAGCAACATCTTGGAAATCTTGAAACTTTGCATTTCGCTTCCATTTGGTGAAATTAAATTAACTTTGAAAAATAGCTGCTAAATTTTGTTTCTTGCACGTTAGGAATAAACATGAACCCTTGCCAAGGGGAAAAAAAATCTAGAAATGACTGAAACTTTGAAATCAAGTGGTTTAAAAAAATTGGCCAAGATTGATTGTTTTGTTTTTTGTTTTTTTTTGCATCGAAACAAATGAAATTTCAAAATTTCTGGCATTACAATCTGCTCTTTCCTGGGGTTGTGGGAAGTTTTGTGATGAAGTTTCTAGAATCAGATAGAATTCAGGTGGAAACTACTCTCTCGTTATTATTTATTCGTTTGTGGTAGCACCCAAAATGTGCTAAAAAAAGCCATCGTCCCTGCCCCAAAATGCTTACCTATGTCTTTCTTGTTAGCCTCTGACTGTTGAAATGGCAAATGTCTATTGCTGGCGCTAATTAGTATTTTAAATTATATTTGTTAGAATTTGAAATTTAACTTGTTCTGCCCTGTAATTAGATGTGGGAATAAGAATTTTTTTTTTTTTACACCTTTTAATTGAAGGTCCTGAAAGTTTCTAAATAGATCTTGCAGCCAAAATAAAAACAATAGTAACACTAGATGAGGGAGAGTTCCAATTCGGGTGTAACAGTGACTTCAGAAACAGATTGTCTGAGTTTAAGGCTCATGGAATCAGTAAATTCTGTGAGTATCAGAGTGTGATTCACCAAAAGGGCCACTGGCAATTGCAAGGAAAGACCTTTTAAAAAAATTTTTTAAATGCCTATAATTCTCCACCTGAAAAATAAAATCACTGATTTGCCATAGATTAAAGATGTTTGGTTGTCTAAGTCTTTGCTTGACTTGGTTGCTCCATGCCTTTATATGTCAAATTTGCACAGAGCATTTCAATCTTTCTTTTTAACTGTTGGCCAATGAGACAGTCACTCGATGTCAATCAAACGTTATGATTATTGTGTTATGAGGTCATAGGCCACCCAGGGACTCGGAGGGCCAAATTCTGCCTGCATTATACAACTTCCATTGATGTCAGCAGACATAGCATGGCAAATATCCCAAAGGCAGGATATAGCCACCAAACACCTTGCACCATGTCCTTGGGATGTTCCGTGGCAAGGATGGGCTGCCAGAATTAGGCTGTGATAGTTAATCCTATTCTGAATTGAGAGATAGTGGGTGACTTCTTAGGGCTTGATTCTGCAAGCCATGCCAGGAGTAGACCCACTGCAATCAGCAGCTATTAAATCAGTAAGCCCCGTGGCCTGGTAGGGTGAAACATGCACCCGCTTGCATTCCTCATCTGTTATATAGAGGACAGAACTGGTGTGCGGTCTTTGGATGATGAAACGGTAGAGTAACTAATTGAGTGCTCATTCCTGCTGTTCAACAAAATTTCCTGTGAAGTCAGGGCAAATCTTGTTCTTTATATTTCCCTCCTGCCATTTGTAAAGGTGCCTTTCACCTTTGCTGGTATGAAAACCTCACTGGCCCTTCTGCCAAGAGAAGTCTCTGCGTCTCTCTCTTAATTTCTTGCGTTGGTTTTTCTGTGAGCAAATGCTGGGAAGTGGGTTGCAGAATATGGAACTCCTTAGAAGTAAGGATCTCAGAAGGACATGGGTGTAAATGTTTTCATGCATCTGAAGTGAACTTTAAACAAACGTCTGGCCCTGGTTTAATTTCTGCTTTTCCAATACCGTTTGGGAGAAAATGGAGTTATCAAGGCAGGTAATAAACTTTGCGTCTTTCTGCTTCAAAATGCACAAGTAATCTGTCTTAAAGTGAATACAATAGCTGTACTAAGCCAGAAATATGTGTATGTGTGTGTGTGTGTGTGTGTGTGTAGGGTACGTTATATCTGCCATTTAGGAGATTTTAAAATAGTACGAGAGATTTAAAAAAATGTAAAATATTTATTTATCGTCGAAAGTACATCAAACTGCATTTTCATCCATCTTTTCATTGCTTTAAATTGTTTTATTTAAAGAGTCTTTGCCTGCCTGTTTCCCCTGCAGTGTGTTTTCCCACTGCTGATTACCAGCTCCTAACCTTAGATGCCCCTATAAGAATACGTGAGCTGGTAACATAGGCTATATGATGAAGATATAAAATCCATGGCTGATCCAAAGCTCTTATATCAAGATAGATGAAAATGGTTGAAAAGGACATAGAAATATATTGAAAGGCCGGGCAATTTGGCTAGAAAGCTTAATTTTCACTTCTTTGCATTGGTTAGATAGCTCTTCCCTACTGAAAAGCAAAACAACCCAAACCCATAATGTAAGCCCTGATCCAATTCCTGTTGTCTTTTGTGAGAGTTGGATTAGGCTGAGATATTGCAAGTGTTCAAGTGTTTTCCAGGCAATCTGTACATCTTCATGCCTTATTGTATTTCTCTTTGGTGTATGATCTGCCACAGCCAGTTACTGTGAACAAGTGTTAGGGATATGGTTTGCAAAAAACAAAAAAAAAAATGCTGCCAGATTTGAGCCATATGCCTGTTAATGAGAATTCACCGTTAGAAAGATTCCTCCAAACTTCTGCATTAAGAGTATTTTAAAGTAAAAGTCCTCCTAGCGCGTGCATGTTTGTTTCATCACAAACTGCGGGGTTTCTAGAATTAGGAGGATGAGCAACAGTCAGAAGCTGACATTAGAACCAGCTGTGTGACTGTATGTGTGCTTTAATTTAATATTGTTGGGGTTTTTTATTAAACAATTTATGGATCAGCGTTCTGTTGGATTGAGGACATGGGTGAAACATTGGAACAGTTGTTCTTTAAATCATTATTGTCTGTCCTCCCCCCCCTCCTCCCCTGCCATCCCTATCCCCAACACTTCAACAAATTAAAATGGGAGAATATATTTTTACTTGAAAAAAACTGCTAACAGGAAAGGAACTCTACTACACTCTGGTCGTATTTCTCAGGATATTCATAGGTTTAACACTGCTGCTGAGAGAAGAGGGGAATAATACCTTTTTGAAACTTCAACCACTGTAACCATTTTCCAGACATGTGTTAGTTAAACTTGGCATGGTGTGTGTGTGTGTGTGTGTGTGTGTGTGTACAGCTCGTGTGTGTGTGTGTGTACAGCTCAATGTCGTGATCAACCATCAAATGATTCAGACAACTGCTTGGAAGGAAAAAACAAAACAACAAGAACCTCTTTGCTGAGACTTTTTATAACCACACGTGAACTGGTGGTATGGGATTAAATATTCAAAGAGCTGGGCTTCTTTCTAACAATTGTATGTCAGTCAAGTTCAGAAAATGTACAAAAGAATAAAGAAAATTTTTAAAAGGTGCTGTCTCTATGTATTAATTGAGGGGGAAATACCTGTAGGGGATACGTACAGTAGCTACCGTGGACATTTTCAGTATTGCTTTTGTCAGATTGTGAAAGGATCTACTTGGGTCAAAAATCATATTACAATTTACTCCTAATAATGTATTATTGATTATTGAAATCCCCAGAAGAACATTAGAGCTCTAATATATGTTTTCACTGATTCTGCTGTTTGTTTTCACTGTTCAAGCTGAGTGAAGTTCAGAAAGGAAAGGGACAACTCAGATTCCCTTCCAATTCAAGGTTGTTTGCAGTCAGCCTCACTTTCTGACTCCCGCACGCTACCCACCGTTGCAATGTTTAATTGAGAAGCTTTGGGGTTAGCAGACGGGGGCACTGGATTAGCAGTCAGGAGACTTGTAGTAACAAAACTGGCCTCTTTGACATTAATGGGTGTCTTGTCATTGCCTTCACTGGGGGTCAGAATTTCACACTTGGGTTCCATTCATGGCTCCACCAGTGATTCTCAGGTTGACCTTGAACAAGTCACTTCACTTCTCTGTGCTTCTGTTTGCCCAAAAAACGAACCCCCCCCCCCAAATATGGTGCCTAAACTACATGACATTGTTCCCCGAGTGAGCTTGATTTCACTGGGAGTTAAGGGCCTTGGGGTATATCTATGTTATGCATCAAGCCCAGATTGCTCTGATTCAGGTTGGAACCCAAGCCATGCTTCTGTCCACAAACAAATCAGTCTGACTCAACTCAGCAACCACTCAGGACCCGGGTCCTAGGATTCCACTGCAGAGGGGGGTCAAGGGCCAAATCCCACTGTGAGTTGGGTCCAACCCCTGTCATTTTGCAGTGTGGACACAGGTCAAGCCTCATATGAGTCAGATGGTCTGTGTAGTGCTGTATGGATGCGTTAACACAGCTGATGTTGTGACGGCCAAGACTATAACAGAGTTCAAAAAAGAACTAGATAAATTCAGGGAGAACAGGTCCATCAATGGCTATTAGCCAGGCTGGGCAGGGACGGTGTCCCTAGCCTCTGTTTGCCAGAAGCTGGGAATGGGCGACGGGATGGATCACTTGATGATAACCTGTTCACTCCCTCTGGGGCACCTGGCATTGGCCACTGTTGGAAGACAGGATACTGGGCTAGATGGACCTTTGCTCTGACCCAGTGTGGCTGTTTTTATGGCTGAGACATCCAGGTCCAGCACTTGTAAACCCAGGTTTCCAATTCAGTGTGGATGCTCAGGCATAGGCTTGGAAACAGTGAGTCCACAAATCCAGGTGCCACAGACCTGGGTTTACAGTGCGCTGTAGACATTCCCTACATTCTTTTGAGGATCTGGGCCACAGGGCTTCAAAATGAAAACAAAAAGAGGCACCCTAAAGTGTCTTCTATTTAACAGTGGCATTTGCAGCAATGGAAATGCAATGGGCATATTCCCGATCTAGTATGACAGCTCTTGTGGTAGCGCTGGCTCAAACTAGGCAGATTTTGTTAAGTGTTAATTATTATTTTTTGTGTTTTTGATTTTAAACTGGAAATCCCAAATTTTTGTCAAAGCCAATTTTCATTTCTGTTTTCTTAGGATATGTCAAGCAGCATTTTGCTTGAATAAGGAGTGCAGGGTTGGATCCTAAAGAAACATGCAATAGCACCCGTCCTTGTGAAAATAAAAGAACCCTTTCTATTCATGTTAGACTCACAGAAAATCATATACAAACTCCACCAGCTGACTCTGCAGTCACCGTTAACTAACAAGCACTGACTCCAGAGCTCTGCTGCTGATGCTTTAAAGAAAGAACTCAACAAAAATAGCCAGGTTCATTTACCAACCTGTAGACAGACAGGAAAGGAATCAACATTCATAGCATGGAAAAGGATGCAATGGGCAAGGAATGAACATTTTTAGATTGCAATGAGAATGTTATGATATACAGATCCCACTATAGATGTCTGGGAAAGGAGATGTAATATATATGCAGTTGTTTGTGGGACTCCTAAGCACAACAGCTGCTGTTTCTATATCTGTTTTGCTCGGTGTGTGTATATGTATATCTATTTAAAGGGAGACATTTATTCTAAGATTTGATCAACTCTAGCTATACTAAGTATAAGATCATTTATACATCAGTGCATTTCTTTTTATTTAAGCTTTATCTCATGTATTCAGTTTCTAACAAACTTATTTTTATCACTGAAGTGTAAGTGTGAAGTGTTTATAAGATGGAGCTAGAACACACCCGAGATGCCAAAAGCAAGTTTACAGAGCCTCTTTGTCATCAGTTACAATACATCACTTCTTCCTCTGTGCTTCCTATCAATTTTAAAAGCTCCAAGATGGAAAATAAATAAATAGCAAGGAGTAAGAGTACAGACTAGCTGCTAACTCTTTGAAAGACTCTAGATGCATATCCACCTTCAGGATAGCATTGGAATATAGACAAGGGACAATAGTACAAGTCAGACTGGGTTTTTTTAAGATAATTATTTTAGTTGGCAAAGTGGCAGTCGTTCTCTCTGTCTCATCATCTATATAATATAGAGTATTTCATCAGGAGGGGGGAATTGTATGCACAACAACCCCCTAGACTATAACAGCTAGGATTGCAGTTTTAAATAAAATAAAGAATAGCAAAAGCTGAGACTCAGGAAATCACTGAAGCATGTGCTGAAATCCATCCTTGCTCAGGAGAACAGCACTTAAACATGTGCCTAACTTAAATTATGTGCCCAGGCAATAGGCCTGCTTTCCTGAGTATGGGCTGAAATCAACTCACTCCTACTGCACATAAGTAGAATGGCCAAGCGCTGGTTAGATTGCTAGGGACGGAGGTTTTTAAAGTGCTAGGTGCTGCATTAACTCTACTCCTGTGAACATGAATAGCCACAAAGTTAAGCGGGAACGGAATTAGGCCAATACTTAGTGCTTTGTAAATCCCACTCCCAACGCAGCTGCATAGCACCACTGAATTTCCTAGGGTTTAGAAAAAAGAAGAAACAGCTGCTTCCTAGAGGTGTGGGATTTTGTAAGTTATTTGGGACAGGGACTGTCTTTTTGTTAAGTATCTATACTGCACCTAGCACTATGGGTAATTGGTTCGTGACTGGAGCTTTTAGGTGTTACTACACTTATATTTACTATTAGTAGTTGTAGTTATCACAGGGCATGGCTACACTTGCAGATGTAGAGTGCTGTGAGTTAAACCAGCCTTTGGAGAGCACAGTAGGGAAAGCGCTGCAGTCTGTCCACACTGACAGCTGCTTGCGCACTAGCGTGGCCACATTTGTGGCACTTGCAGCAGCACTGGGAGCAGTGCATTATGGGCAGCTATCCCAGCATGCAAGTGACTGCAACATGCTTTTCAAATGGGGTGGGGGGGTGGAGTGTGACAGGGAGTATGTTGTGTGTATGTTGGGGTGGAGAGAGAGTGGGTTTTTGGGAGGCTGAGAGCACATCAGCATTCTGTCTTGTAAGTTCAGACAGCAGCAGACCCCCCCACCGCTGCTTCTCTCTTTCACACGCACCATTCCACAGTAATGGCTTGTATGCCGGCTGTCAGAAACGGAGCTTTGAAAGGGCATTTCCGCATTCCTACAGGAGTTCAAAACATTGACAAGAGTGGTCACTTGCATTGAGGGGATTACAGGACATTTCCAGACGCAGATCAGAGCACAGTAATGCAACACCTTGTCCACACTGACACCCGTGCGTTGTAGCCAAGGCGCAGCAAACATTATTCCTCTCACTGAGGTGGAGTACCAGCAGCACTGTAGCCGCAGAGACAGAGTGCTCTACGTGCCTTGCCAGTGTGGATGGGGAGTGAGCTAGGGCGCCTGGAGCTCCTTTATTGCACTGTAACTCGCAAGCGTAACCAAGCCCCAGTGTCTGCAATGCACTTCCTCTAGAAAAGGCTGGAGAGTGGGACTTCTAGCTGGCATGTGTGTATTACACAGGGTCACCAAGAGTCATTTAAATTACTTTGCTCCACACCCTCGTGATCTATTGCTGAGAACTTTCAGGATCCAAAATGTCCTTCCTATTGTGAGGTGGGTCAAGCTGTCACAGGCGGTTTGGAGACTGATGAGACTTGAATGAGGTGATGTCATAACAATAATAAAAGGCCTCTCCGTTGTAAAGGAGTCAAGAAACAAACACATTGGCAATGAGTAGAAGTTATTAAAATGAATGGAGAGATGTACTGGGAATGTTTTTTCACTAGATTACCAAGTACTGTCTCACAAAACTAGAAAACTTCTTCAAATTCCAGTATTCAGAAGGACACCACTCTTTGACGAATGGTATTTTCCATTGCCCATATCACAAAGAGGTCCTGCACTGTTGCAGAATTCATAGCAGGATGTAACTTCCATTCATCTTTGAATGCTGGCCCTTATGTGTATTCCACAAGTGGCTATGCACCCACACCATGCACCTGAGTTCAGAGATATCTGGCAAGTAATGTCCATTGGTCCACACATGCTCAGGTCTCCTCATGCTCCGAACTGAGGGCATAAGGAGTGGGGGGAACCAATGCTGCTCCAGTTCCATCTTACCACTGCATGGCACCATGTATTTTCCATATTTAAATGGGGATTGCATTCATCTTTTTAACTCTCTATATAATTTTAACTATATTTCCTCCATGAATGGAGCCCTGGCCATTTACATAAGATGAGGATCTGGTTCTATGGATTTATAATACAGAGTAACAGGACCACACTTCTTTCTTGGAGCCCTAATGTATTCTTCCCATCTTCTCTCCAAAGACTTCTCAAGCAAAATCATACCACAGTTAGCCCCAGCTCCAGGAGCTTCTAATCTCTTAGCAGTTTTTCTTTTCTTTTCCTATTTAGGTTTACTAATCATGGGATGAGAGTAATATTTTCCTTCAAAATGCAAACATTCCAAATTAAACATCCAACAATTCCTGTTTCACTGCACCATGCCACAGGATGTGCTGCAGGCTAACTTTGCTTCTTCCAACAGTCCTTCAGTGTCCTTTGGAAAATTTAGCAATGACAACTTGAATTTGTGAACTAATTTATATTGATTCGTTTGCATGTTTCTCCCTACATTGCCAAAAAAAGACCCTCTCAAATTTGGCTCCAGTTGTTTCTGCTCCCTACAGTCACCTCTAACATTTTCAGTAATAAAGCTGAAAACTGTTATTTTTTTAAAACAAACTCATCACACTTTTGGGTTAAATTCGTGCTTGCTAGTTTTTGATATTTGTTGCTCTCATTCTAAGTTATGCAGCTCTAAGTGCTATGTTTCATAGAAACACGTTGCAGTCTCTATAGATTGTATTTGTTCATTTCACGAACTACAGAGATCTGGTTTTGGTTTGATATGCATGCAAAATTCCCACCAGACTAGATGGACTCCATTTTCTTTCATAAAAGATCATGCATGGCTACAGGTTGTTTTAAACACAAATTATTACTTTTAATATGCTTCTGATTCTTGCACCTTTTTTTCAAAAATCAAACAAAATAAGCCTTATAAAATTACCACGTGTTAACAAATTATTAACAAGCAGTTTCAAAAGAGCTTTCTGATTGTTTAAATACAGCTATACACATCAAAGTGTTATCGTGAACTCAGGAAAAAAAACAAACCTCTTGAAGGAATCATTACTAAAGCATTTCGTATACAGATTACTTCAGACTTCATCTTTCTGATTCTCAGCTAAGGTTATGAGATGAAAGCCAAGATTCCTTGATTAAGATCAGATGGCTTGTGGTGAGAAGGAATCTAGATGACTTAACTGGAAGGATTAAACCCAAGTCTTTTGGCTTCCATTTGGCTGTTTTATAAATTGAACTACAAGGCCATCTAGTTGGGCTGTGTTTCCTCTGGTCATGAGTGTGTGATGTTAGAGTCTTGGTTTTGCAATATCAGACAGGTGATCAGTATTAACAAGCCAGAGGCCCTGGGTGAGAAGAATAATGACAGTATTACTATAGGCTAAAATTAGGTCCCTAAGCTCCTCTTAATGGACCTACCTGCTTAGGGACAACCGACTGCTTGGCCTCTGTTGAGTGTGGTTAAGCTGGGGGGAGTGTTTACGAGTACATCTATGTCTCTGCAGGGTTTGGCTTTTTTTAAACTGACTGAAAACGTTGCCATCAGGCAGACATGCTGTATCTCTGCCTATGGAAGCTCAAGTACAGTCTGCCCTTCCAAGAGCTCAGCCCATTTTCGAATGATGGCTGTCCAAGAAAGTCTGCAAATTCAGAGCGAGTCAGGGCTTTTCATCATCTCAAGATCATGAGTGCTTTGACCCAGTGCCATCAAATCTGGACTTTTCACATACCAAACTCAACTTTATTGTGTTCCCTTCTTGGCTCGCTGGGAGGTGTGGACCCTAATGTTGATTGTGGTATTTTCTCTCTCTTTACACTTTAGTTCCAGAGAGATGAGCAATTTAGAAACACAAGGGTAAGGATTGTGTGACTGGCGTTTTATATTTAAAGCCACACCCTTTACAGACACTCACACAGGCACAGCTAAAGGGTTGATCTTTTATTACCCTGATATTTAATTTTATAACCTCAGTTGAAATCGGGCATGAAAATAAAAGTCACAGGTTTAGCCTGTCTGGTTTTTTTTAAAAATTTTTTGGCACAGCCATTATCATCTTATTTTTTCCCCTTCCATCCTCATTTTAGTTCTTTCTCCCTCATTTTTCCTTACTTATTCTTCCTCTCAGATTGTATTCTCTTTATCATATATACATTTGTTCAGCCTGCCCATATTCCTTCTTTACACGAACATTACTTGACTCTTGCCTTTTAAGATGTCCTCACTTCCCTTTCCAAACTCATCTCTTCCACCCATGCATCTGACGAAGTGGGTATTCACCCACGAAAGCTCATGCTCCAAAACGTCTGTTAGTCTATAAGGTGCCACAGGATTCTTTGCTGCTCTTCCACCCATGTTACCCTGCAAGAGCTAAGATGTGGTATGTGTATGTGTAGTAATGGTAAGTATGATCTCATAATCCGAGCAGGATGCTCGGGTTCTAGTCACAGCTCTGCTGCCACTGACTCAGTCTGGAAACCTAGTCAGGTCATTTTTAGCTCTCTTTGCCTCAGTGTGCCCATCTGTAAAACGGGGATAAAAATCCTTCTCTCTTCCTTTGTGAAACTTCAGTAATGAACATTTGCAAAATGCTTTCTGAGTCTCAGATGAAAAGCTCTATTAGAGTGCAACTTATTATTAGAGACCAGAGAATGTTACTGGACTGCTATCAAGTCATTGTCGACAACTTCTCTGCAGGGAAAAACTTAGACACAGCCAACAAGAACACGCAGTGTATTTTGAAATTGTGCATTTGATTATTTTGGCTTTCATCTTCCAGTAAGTGGATCCACTGCCATTTTAACTGCGTGATCTCAGAAAGCACAAATCATCCAGTCAGCTTGGATGGAAATAAATCTCCAAAGACAAACAATAAAATAGCCACCTGAGATCACCAGGGGATCGGCGATGAAAATGATTTCCTATCCCTTGCTATTCCACCCATCAAACACTGGCCTTTTCCCAGGAGAGAGCCAAATGAGTGCTTAGGAGAAACATGTGATGTGTAAATTACATATGTATCATCATACATGGATTTCTAAGGGTTCCACATATTGCAGAGAACAGTGAGGGTCTGCCTAGAAGAAATAAGCCTAATAAAAATATATAACTATTGGACAATGAAATTAGTGCCACGCAAAGGGGGTGTACTGACAACCCAAGGGATACTGCTTATCACTTTCTCCATCTATAAGGTGAGGATAATGACATCAACTTCCTTTGTAAAGTGCTTCGAGCTCTGCTGATGAAGTGTGCCGTATCAGAGCTAGGCGTTAGTGTTATTATTCTTGGGTAACATACAGCACGGAAATCTGAAAGGCAGACTTCCACCACGCTCCTTTGCCAATGTATCCCAGCCTGACTGACCTGGAGGAGTCACCTCTAAGGAAGTGCCATCTCCATGCCTGTTGAGAGTCTGATACAAAGCCCATTGGCTTCTTTGCCCTTTCATGCGTTGGCCCTGCTGGCATGCACACACTTCTAACATAGTCTGCCAAAACCTCTTTCACATGGTCATGATATCATCAAGCTCAACACAGAGCAAAGGTGACTCAGAATTAGTGGCCTAGAAGCTCTGTATCGTACTGTCTCCTCATGGGCCATCCAGTCCCCAGAGTGCACAACGGGATATCCGCAACCAGTGTACTTGGACACTGTGGCCTTGTCTACATGGTGCAGCAAGACGCATTAGAAGGGTGGGATTTCTAATGCCCATCAATGTGCTGCATGCTAACTGGCCTGTGTGTGCACTGAAGTTTTCCTAGTGCATGTTGCCTGGTGCTAGCAAGTAGAAGGGAAGATCACTGGAGGCTAGACTGCGTTAGTGAGTATATAAAGACAACACTGCCAATTTGAACACACAAGCAGAATATGTTCTGCAAACAGGATTATTCTCATAAGGCCTAAGTTTCGTGCAACAGTGACGTGTCATTAACGATTGCCTTGTTTTACTTTTGCAAGCTCTTTAACACCCACAATGCTACTCCAGTGAAAGTGAAAGTTTTTCACTTTCAAAAACTTCCCAGAGTTGTTGGCTTAACATTGCACTTACTACTTCCCCACTGATAATATTTTAGGATGGTTCTATTAATGTAGCATTTTGTTTATAACTTGAACAAATTGTTTCAATAATGCTCTTTAATAACAAACAACATTAATGGTGCTGCATGAAAAACTACAATAACAGCATATTGTTGCTATAGAAGAAATAAGCTAATGCAGATTTAATTTTTGGAATCTGCAAAATTAATATAAACAACAGTGATATGAAAAATGGTGCTAGATTGAAAATTCCTCAGATCACGGACTTGGTTCTCCTGCGTGTTTGTACAGTGCAATGCAGAGCTGTGGTTTGGTGCTATATAAATAATCTAAAGTATATTAAAATCTGTGGAAAATACCTAAGTAGGTTTTATTTTTAAAAAGGTATTGCTATTTTTGTTAAACTAACCTCCCACAAAATCCTTGTGAGTTCAAAACAAAACGCAAAGATGTACTTCTAAAATAATATATAATTTTGGCCAAATCTCACATTGAAGGTACCACGAAATATTCCAAATTAACATTTGTAACCATGAAATTGGAAAGCTTGCATTTTATTTTGAATTTGGGAACATGGTCAGATTTTGGCACACCTCCCCCCCACACCAAAAACAAAACAAAACAAAACCCACTACCTATGAAATTTCTTGGTTGTTTGAAAATGGGAATACTTCTGAGTGAAACAGTCATAATTTTTTGGGAAAACCTCCACCTTCACAAATTTAAAATTTTCTTCAGTCAAGGATCAATATAGGAAGAATAATTTTTGAATCTTTTGATGAGAAATCAGACATTTCACAAAATAATTGTAAAACACACACACACTAAAATTGGTTATAGCATGGGCCAGTATGAAATTTACTAATATTTTAAATGAAATTTTATGAAAAGTTAGCAATTTCATACAAACACTGCTTAAAATGTGTGACGTCTGTGCTTATCCTATTTAACTACGCATACTTGTCCCATGTTCATGTGTGAACATTTTTCTGAAATAGAGGTATTATATAAAGCATTTGTAAATATATTGACTAGAGCTGGTTGAAACAAAGGGGGAGATTTTCTATTTAAAATAATTCTCCCCTTTTTAAAAAAATTCAAAATATATTATTGGTCAAAAAATGCTGAAAAAAATTCATCAAAACTTTTCCCTGTTTTTCCTCCGAATTTGGAAATTTGAAAAATTTCAACCAACTCTATTATTTAATAACTGATTAATTCTGACCAGGTGAAGCACTTTTGTGCCTCACGATGGCACCTAACTCTCTTCAGCTGTCTGCTGGACAAAGGTCAATTTCTAAAATTCTTCATAATAGTAGAGTATTCAATTTATGGAATAGCAAAGAGCATTCATTAGTCAATCTTCCTACGTGGAACCCTTTCTTCTTAAAAAGCATCTAAAATCACAGCTGGCTACACCCAGTTATGGAGATTATACCTTTTGGGCCTGAAACTGCCAACATTTGCATGAGTAGATCTCACTCACATGAGAAATCCATTGATTGTTGGAGTAAACATTTGCAGGGTAAGGTCCACTGCCTGCAAGATAGTGTCTCCTTAACAGTATAGTCTCTTATGATCTGTGTGACTTTTCTGAGGAGGGCTACAGCTAACGGTAATTTGTGTTCTCCTTTGAGAACATCAAGTCATCTACTCAACCTTCTCTGTGGGGATCAGACAGGAGAATGTTGGCTTGGAAGAATAACACATCAGACTTGGAAGCATTTTGAGCATCAGTGCAGGGAATATTTCAAAAGGTGACCGAAAGGCAGGTGTTCTTGTTTGAGCAGCTCTCATAAGTTTCAAGCTTCCAGTTCTAAAGGCACTGGCTGGGAGGCTTCTACATCCTCTCAGTCATTTCACAATGGCTGGCCTTCATGAAATGTGCAGTTATATGTGGACAGCAACCCAAAGCTGTCATCTCTTTGGGGAGAAAACGTTGCACATAACTGTATGCTGCTAAGGGGCACATTGGGGACCATCTTGGAACAAATATGATGAAATGATGCATCTTTAATTCTTATCTACAATATTCCTGTGCCACATGCTGATCCTGTAGTGACATTCTGTTCCCATCAAGAACACAGCCACCACAGTAGCCCTCCCAGGACTTAAACAAAAATGAAACTACAGCATTAACCAGAGTTAAGCCTGAGGGTCAATTTAGTTAATATGTTTGAGGTGCTTGGAAGAGGGAAAACTTTAAAACTGCTAAGGTTTACATCAAACCTCAAAGAGTAGGAGCAAGAGGAGCTGTATGAGGTGCTGATTCCTAGGTTTTGTTAATTGGCATTAGAGGAATATGTTTAATGTTGGAGTCAAATGATAGCTAGAAGAGGCAGATTGACAGACAGAGCCAGTCTTCTACCTGAAAATGAAGGGGCAAAAAGAGAGGTAGCATAGATTGATGGGTAGGCAGCATTTCCAGGGGAAATGCCACTGACATTACAGCTAAGCATTAACTAGACCACATAACGTTGAGCTGTCTTATTTAAGCCATATACTGCATTTAGCTAGATGCAAATAATGGATTGTTTTAAACTTTAAGCCACCCTTGACTCAGCAGTTCCTTAACTACAGGTTAAGAAAACGAATATTGTTCTCCATCGTTTTCAATAGCTCAGTATTTTTAATCTGTATTAAGTGCATCCATTGGAAAGAGCCCCAACTTAAAAAAAAACAGTGAAGACAATTGTTGCGTGAGCACAGAGTGATTACTTTAAAATAGTTCTATAGAGCCCTCACCATGCTGCAGCTCAATTATTCTAATAGAAGTTGATCCGTGACAATACAAATGATGTCACTGTTAGTTAACAAAGCAGAGCATGTGTAAAAAGCAATTGTGACAGAGATGGCAATTTCCTGTAATTGCCAGCACCAAATTCACAGTGTAGGCAGGGAGCTGTGCTGCCTGAAAATACCCTTGTCAGGAGGGAGAGAGACGTGGTTCCACCCCAAAGAGGTGACAGCTGAGGTACTGCAAGCCTGAGAGTGGGTGCCTTTTCTGGACCATAGAGGGGAAGTACAGATGCAGTTACCCTGAACTGTGACACCAACCCAACAACTCTGTGTAAACTTCAACTAGCAGCAATGTACCTCCAGACGACAAGTATGCCTATATTTTGGTTTAAGCATCCTCCGCTAAATAGATCCCCAATGTGACTACATCTGAATCAAAGGAGTTGCACTAGGGCTGCTGCTGGCCCTCTATTTCTTACTGAGTGTGTCATTTCAAATATAATATAGTCATGTTCCTAATGTCCACTGAATTTGACTTATGTAATCCGTAGCAATCTTGTATGAGTCAGAATTTTGCTGAATAGGTGTTACATGAATAACGCAATTCTCTAACTCCTATGTTTTGTTAGCGCTTGTGTGTTAAATGAACAAAAAACCTTGCCTAAATTATTCCTGATTGACACCTGTCCACTTCCTTTTGCAAACTGGAGCTCCTGCGCACTTAGCACACTACACTTCTACTGCAGATCTTTCTCTTAATGCCCTGCATGCCTCTATCTATATTCCACAACACCACTGATTTCCTTAGCTCTTTCCCCTCTCTATACATTTTTCATGGAGCCCCTGTGAGAGGAATCCCCTTTATAGCCCCACATTCCTCATTCATAGCCATGCATAATGCCATTAAGCAGTGAATGTGTAATATATGAGTATATAATATTTATTTTCATTTATACATTCATTTAAAATGCTAAACTCTCTCTGCATTCCCTAGCAGGTGTGTATATTGTCAAGACACATACTTTTGGAGGTAAGATAAAGAAGCATCTCAATAGAGTTAAAAGTTCTTTCAGCAACTATCATGGGTTCTTTCTCAACTGAAAGAAGTCAAATTATTTCCTGCAACATCCCACCTGGGGCTAAATAGCCCATGCCATGTGCTTGGTGTCAGTCTCTAAATGGCTGACAATGCCTAAACTCAAAAGCTCTCTGTCTGCGCCTTTAAACTAACTAAAAAACCCAAACAGTAACTGCTTAATGGCACTGTTTAAGCAAAAGTCCTCATCTGGCGCTATAGTTCTAGGCTAGTAACAAGGAGTACCTCCCCTACCTTAGCCTCACCCAGCACTGTCTCCAGAGGCCACAGGCAAACCTTCTTAAATGGCCTGCTGGCTCTCTATTGGTCAGTGTCACTTCCTGGCCCTTCTACGCCTCTGGAGGACTAAGTCTCGGTAGCCTGACACATACAGATTTTCCTTAAGCAGGGGGTGTCAATGCAGATGTGGCCTGGGAGACCCTGTCACTGTTCCATTCTTTCTTTCCTTTCCTTTACAAACAGAAGACCCTTCTGTTTCCCTTAATAATGGTATGAGTCACATTTTAGTATTGTTCAGCAATGAAAGGGCCCTGGGTTATAACAGAGAATTGAGGTTTCTGTATTAAGAGGCAAGGTGCAAAGCAGCTCTTAGTATCTTTATTATATGCATTACAGGAGTGCCTAAAAGGCCCCAATCAGATATTGGGAAACTATTGTACTAGGAGCTCAAAGGGTTTACATCGGGTGGGCAAACTTTTTGGCCTGAGGGCCGCATTAGGTTTCATAACTTGTATGTAGGGCCGGTTAGGGGAGGGGGTCATGGCCCAGACCCCACCTCCTATCTGATTCCCTGGGACTCCTGCCCCATCCAATGCCCCCTGTTCCCTGATGGCCCCTCTGGGACTCCTGCCCCATTCACATCTCCCTACTCCCTGTCCCCTGACTGCCCCCAGACCCCTGATCCTCCATCCAACCCCTCCTCTCATTCCTGATGCTCCCCCGGGATCCCTGCCCCATCCAACCACCCCTTCTCCCTGTCGCCTGACTGACCCCTGCCACCCCATCCAATCCCCCCTCCTTCCTGACTGCCCCCTGGGACCCCAACCCCATTCAACCCCTTGTTTCCCCCCCAACCACCATCCACACCCTGGCCCCCTGACCACCACTCCAAACTCCACTGCCCTCTTTCCAGCCTCCCCTGCTCCCTGACCCCTTACTGTGCTGCCTGGAGCACCAGTGGCTGGTGGTGCTACAGCTGCCGGTGCTGCCACCGCCACCATGCAGCATGAAGCACTGGGTCAGGCCAGGCTCTGCAGCTGCACTGCCCCAGGAGCTCACAGCCCCGCCACCCAGAGCGTTGCATCGGCAGTGGAACAAGCGAGCTGAGGCTGCAGGGGGAGAGGGGACAGGAGGGGAGAGGCCGGGGTGAGCCTCCCAGACAGAGAGCTAGGGGGCCGGGTAGGATGATCCCACGGGCCAGATGTGGCCCACAGGCCATAGTTTGCCCACCCCTAGTTTACATAGATGCTTTAAAGGTAAACTATGCAGAGGAAAAGACATCTAGATTTGAAGCTATTCACCTTTAGATTGCAGGTTCAAATAAAACCTGGATTGAAAGTGGCTTAAAGCTGTTATCAGATTGGTAGTTGGTAGGCTTAGCCTACAAAAAAAATCACCACTGCAGCTAGCAGAAATTCGAACCATATTTTGGGCAGTCACAGCAGAAAGGCCCAGGAAGAAGTGGCATGGAGAATTAATTACCCTCTCACCACTAGACAGCTCATAGATGGAGGACATAGCTTTGAGAGTGGAGAAGTTCTCACTTGACTGTACTGCACCTCTTGGACGGATTAAAAAGAGAACATCTGCAGAATTATAATGCACTGCATCAGCCCCATGTCCAGACCCAGTCTCCACCGTGATTGCCAAGGTGTGAGAGAGCTAATGAGAAGAGAAGCAGAGCAAAGACTGAAGGTTGCAGGATGGGTGGCTACAAAGAAAAATATTTACCATCACAAGGAAAAGTGACTCCTGCGCAGGGGCAGCTGGAGAGAGCAATACGACTGGGTATGGTCCACATTTAATCCCAATTTTGTGTGATGTTACTTGTGATGACACATAGAGTGTCAATACCTTTGTCTTATCAAGGACAGACTAAACTGATACCAAACATTTAAGCTGGTGGGGAAAAGTCTCTCCATCCAAAGAATCTAAATTTACCATTGTGTTAACAATTCTGTAAGACTTTTTGGCAGCTCCTAATGGAAATGTCAGGAGCAGATGGAAAAATTTGGAGACATATAGGACACATGAGCCTGTAACATCCATATTTATTTTCTCAGTGGGAGGGGAGGCTGTGGTTTCGTGATGCCTTTCATTTTGTTTCCCCCTTTATTTTAGATTCTAGGAAAAGCAAGAGAGAAAATGGACAAATTATATACACAGGCGTTTTCAGTGGATATTGCCCTCATGTGGTCTGTCTGTCTGGACTCTCCATAGACTTCAACAGAAAGCTCCATCCAAGGCAAAGAAGGTGTGTGCTGTGGTGGCTAGATCAGGGGAACAGCAAGAATTGTAGGACATTTCCTTGACTCTGGCTCTGTAACGTTATGGAATGGGCAGTGGCTTGAGCTCGCTACTTGAGCTTGGGCCCAGGGTATTGGGCAGGTTTGGACTCAGGTGGCTAGTCTGAGCTGCTGACCTGCCATTAGCTATTTGTGCCTGCTAGCTCAAGCAGAGCTAGCATGTATGTCTGCCCACGTTGAGAGGCACACTGCCAGTTGCACTGTAGAGGCACCCTCAACGGCCCAGTCAAAGCCTTTAAGTATAATGGACATTCCTGGGCCTGCTGGTGGCAATGGCTATCCTAGCTGGGGCGGGGGAGGGGAGAGGCATCTTTTATTATGGCACCAGTGAGTGATTCTAGTGCGAAAAGCAATTACAGTTCAGAATTCCTTTCACTGTAGGAGCTCCCAGAATGCTGCCCTGGGAAAAATGGGTATTGCTTTCCCTTAAAGCACACACAAGCTGCAGGAAGAAGATTTGAGTGAATGGGACATCTTGTCCCTCCACTACCTGATTAGCTAATGGGAAAAAGTAGGCCATGAGTCACTCATTGTCTCCATAGATTGGCAACAGCGTAAGAAGCCTTTGTATTGAATGACAGCAGGTCAAATATGGCCCAGTTTAAACATAGCCACTATTCGTGATGGCTACTGTCACCAGTTCACGAAAGGCAATGGCTTTTAGTTATTGGAGCATGGAAGCTATGTGTATCATGGAAGTTCTAAACTTCCTGATGGCCTGGGTGTTAGCCTATGTTTACTCAGTCAAGTCACATTTTCTCATACATCCTTTTATGGCTCTGTAAGAGGTGATGTTCCAGTGCTGAATGGACAGCTCCAGATAACCTTTGGACCCCCATTTTCCAGTTTTGCATTATTGCAATGCAAATAAATAGCTGGAAGTGTAACTGAGTCATTTTTTGGCTATGTGAATTGTGTCTATTCTTGCTACTGAAAAACACTATGGAACGATGTCTCCTCCCTTAACGAGGTTAGTACCAGGGGACCACATTACTTTTTTCCAATGTTGTCCCAGCAGCTGGGGCATACAGGCCCAGATTCAGCAAAGTACATATGTACACACCTAACATTAAGCACATGAATAGTCTCGCTGAAATTATAGCACCTGGTGTTAAAACAAAGAATAAAGGGCTTGGTCCTGAGAAGCAGTGTACCTGCAACCCATAGCAAAGCCCTTCGCTGCATGGTTACTGGTTTTCCTCTTCAGCTTTTGGTAAGTGGATCATGTCCTAGGAGGAGCCATATGCAGTTGAGAGGCAAAAGCCCATATTGTTTAACATACTGATCAATTGTTTGGAACGAGAACCATCATGCATCATTGCACAAACAGGACATCTCAATGCAAGCAAAAGCTCGTCACACTGCATTCATGAAACATCTGTACGGAATCAGTAGCCAGTGGTAGTCTACCCCTTGAACATCTGTATGGAACAAGAAGCCCACAGCGTTACATCCACTGTATACAACTGAAATGCTTAATTTAGTAACATTTTTCTCAGAATCCTCTAGAGTGTTAGTAGTAATGTAGATACAGAAACACGTTTGTCTATAGCTTGTGAATCATAAGTTGACAAAGCCCCTTGCCTTTCAGTCACACTCATGTTCCAGGGAATGAGTTTTTGCCCCAGGCCCATACAGTCCTGGAGTTCCATACTAAGAGTATTCTCATTACCTCAACACAGGGGCTACAAAGTAAAGGATATGAGGTTGGGTTCTTCTGCGTTCCCTCCACACTTTATAAAAACTCTGGTGCATTTACACTATGGTTGCAGAGACGATGAATTATTTTTCAAGGGATTCACACAGGGCTCTATCCTCTGCCATGTGCCGAACTCCCACTGATGTCAGTTGGAGCTGTACACTTGGATGGTCATAGGGATCAAAAACATGCCCATTTAAACATGCTTACCATAAGGGTAAAGCTCCCACTGACTTCAGTAGGGACAGAATTTCACCTCAGAAAGGGAAGATCCCAACAGTTCTAACAGTGAAATTCCAGCACGGGATGGCAATATGGCCCATCTAGACTCACCCACCTTTCTAATAGCCATGCCTTAGGTTGTTGTTTTCTTGTGCGCTAACTCTTTTTCAAAATATACTCAGAGTAGCAGGGTCTATTGCTGCCTTTGAGAGCCCATTTCATGCCACACCTCTTATATTGTTGTAATTCTTCAGCCTTGCGTATAACCCTTGTAGATATAGCCCCTTGTCCCTTTGTATACGTTTCCATATAATTATAACCCTTCTGCCTTTTCTCATCTTGGTTCTACTCTTCTCTGTCCCTTTTCCAAACCTTCAGTGCCCTCTTTGTAGTCCAGTAAGGGCAATCCAACGACTACGCTAAATCTAGCATTACATCCACTAGGGAAGGATCTTATCTTCAGTGAACCAAGTGTGAGTTTTTTAAAGCATGCAACCAAAGAACCTATTGTTTCCCTCCACTACACAATGTGGAAGGGAACATGGATGTGGATGGGGGCTCAGGAGAAAGATGGAGTAGTGATGTGGCACACTCTATCCTGTCCCCAGGGTTGTGGCACTGCCTATGGATAAACAATATGTATTAGGGGCTCTGTGGGGTGATGAAGTTTGGGCTCCCTGGCTGCAGATAGCATGTTCCTCTAAGAAGCTCACAAAGAGTGAAATCCTGGCCCCTGCAAAGGATGAAATAATGGCAAAATTCCCAATGGCTTCCAAGATTTTGCCCGTTTCCAGTGGAAATCCCAGAACAGTGCTAAAGACATCTAGCATCTTGTTTCAACTCCTCTTTCTCCCACTTCAGAGGAAGACCTATTGTGCATCCATGGAAACAAATGGCAACCTAGCCACCAACTAGCCATGCGGCTAGACAGAGGGACAAGTTGGGTCCCCCAAAATCCATGGCTCTCCCAAAATCCCAATTCTTCACAGGTCTCCAAAGTTCACAGGTCCACGCCTTGTCACTGCAACCGATCCCAGTCTGCAAGAGGATGAGAATCCCGTTGTTTTTCATGGGTGAGGATTTTACATTTTTTCTCCTTCTCTGCATTTCGGCTCAAACAGGAATGCTCTGACCTAACGCGTGAAGCTACCGATAGTTTGACGTTACAAAATGCATTCCGACTGGGGACTGTTGACCTGCACATGGGCGCTGGTGGCAGTAGCTCAAAGTTTTGCTTCCAGAAAGGTTGTCAACTGACCTTTGCAAAGTGCTACTGAAAACCGGGCTAAAGGAATGGAACAGAAGGAATGGTGCCAAAAAGTCATGATTTTCAAGTGCCCACATGGGGGCAGCATAGACATATGTCTGCAGCATGTGCTGCAAGGTAACGAGGCAAAAGGATTCTTTTAAAGATCACTTTATAGGCATAGACATGTCCCATCAAAGTCCCTCTAGGACGTAAAGCAACATGAGCCTCCCAACACTTGGAAAAAGGGTAGATTGGGTGCTCAGTGCCTGACAAGAGGCTGGTTAGAGTTACACCAAATTAGTACCTCTTCATCATTCAAAACCACCCTTCCCCTCTGCTCCGGAAACACGAGGAGATAAAAGGAAACCAGGGGGAGGACAAAGACAGTTTGGACAGGCAGTGGATTCTCTTCAGTGGAGCACTGATGGCTTCCTCACCTCCTCAAGACAGGCTAAGGAACATAATGCTCAGTAATCTGCTGTCTGCTTGTCTTTACTAACTAGCCCGGTTGTAAGGAAGAAACGCAACAGGGACTTGTGAATCCATCCCCCTGCAGCTACAACTCTATGAATGCCCTTCTAATCACCTGACCTCCAGCTGCACCCACTGGGCCTTTCTACCCAATTTTGAAAGGTGGAAGAGAGATAAAAATCAGGGACAAGCTCATTCAGTGAGAAACTCCTTTACGCCAAACTCAAACCTGTCTTTAGCAACCCCAGGCAAAGCTGTGGTGACTAAATAGGCCTCCTTCAACTAACTAAGCTCTACAAGGGACATCTAACCTTAAAGACGTCTGCCTACGAGAGGCTTTCTGAAGTGCAGGTTTCATAATTCAATGGCACACGTTCAGTTTTACACAACAATAGACTTGCTGGTGCTAATACTAAGAGAACTAACCTTACAGCATTCGAGTCCAGTCTATACCGCGCCTGCTCCAAGTTTCATGAAATCCAGGCTTTCCTACAAAGATTTGTTAGACTATTTATGGAAGAGCTTTTATGACACCTGATTTCTATGTTCCTCCTGTCCCAGCAGGAAACATTCAATTTTCTAACCAATGACGAGATAAACACCCAAGATTAAAATCATTCTAGCTTCTTGGCTCCTCTAGAATATTTTCCCTGAGATTTAGAATCATTCGGATTAAAGGCTTGAATAATGGAGGCTTAGGTAGCAATGCGGCACAATGCTCCCAAATACACTCTAAAGAGCCCTTGAGGCAAAACTATTTGGGAAATGCTGTGTGTTAATACCTCGCTGAATATTGGTGTAGATGACTGAAAGTTCAGTGCGCTTTCTTTCCGCCAGCAAAAAGTGCCTTGTCTGAAACAAAAGAAAAAATCATAATTGTTTTATAGAATTGTTTCATGCTCCTATGGAATTTAATAATCATTAATAATTTACCATCACAGTAGTGTCCGGAGGCCCCTTCTGGCATCAGGGCGTCAGTTTACTTGGCACTGCACAGACATATAATACAAATAAAAGACAGTCTCTATCCCAAAGAATTTACAATCCAAATCGAGAATTATATCCCAGCCAGAGCATTCCAGAGGATATTAAAAAAACAAAACAAAACATAGAGAGGATCTCATCCTTTAATAGATTCCGTAGGTTTTTTAGTCATTCCTGTAGAAACCTATGACATTTGTAAAGAGGCGTACAGGATTCATGCAAATTAAATTCTACAGCCATTTCCATGAGGGCAGGAAGTGAGGTACACCAAATCACCAGTCACTTTTGAAAATCTTGGCCTTATTGGAAAGGTGCCTTGCAAGCATTGCAACACTTCTGAGAAGGAGGAAATGTCATTACCCCCCATTATTACCGCCCCTTTTAAAGATGAGGCAGACAGGCCGTGGAAAAAGTGTCAGAGCTGGGAGTAACCATTAGTCCACACTCCTTTCTTCTCTAGTGAAGGAATTTTAGAATTTGTTGTCTGGCATCATGAAATGTTGGGGTTGGAGTCAACCACCTGTCACCAATGCTCCCCTCTATAGAGACTGTTGCTTAATCTGTTTTAAGCCTAAAAATCTAACAGTGTAGAGCTTGATCCAAAGGTTGTTGAAATCCCTGGGACTCTTTCCATTGGCTTCTCTGGAGCAGGCCCTTAAAGCATTCTGAGGTAACTCTGAAAACACCTGTACGGGAAGAGACTCACTCTCATCCTGCCTCAGGACCTGTCAGCAATGAAAATAGTCCTGCCTAGAGCAAGGAATGTCAGGGCTGGTAGCACAGGAGTGCATCCCAGATTTCAGAGAATGCCAGAGGCAATGATGGGAAAGTTTGTATGTGCTGCACTAGAGAGGAGCACGTTCTCCTTTGCGCAACATGACAGTCCCAGCTCCAATGACTGCTTGTTCCTGGAGAGATTGCTTCACTAGCCATTGTCTCTTTGGGGAGAGACTGCCTATAGCCAGAGGATGTCCGTTTAACCAGATGCCCTTGTGTGCTTGTGAAGGTTTTTTCCCCACTCTGAATTTTAGGGTACAGATGTGGGGGACCTGCATGGACCCTTCTAAGCTTAATTACTAGCTTAGATCTGATAACACTGCCACCACCCAGAATTTCAGTGTGTGGGGCACTTTCTTTCCCCCCAAAACTTTCCCCTCCCTGGGTTGCCTTGAAAGGCTTCACCACTTCCCTAGTGAACACAGATCCAAACCCCTTGGATCTTAAAACAAGGAGGAATTAACCATCCGCCCTCCTTTCCCCCCACCAATCCCTGGTGAGTCCAGACCCAATCCCCTTGGATCTTAAATCAAGGAAAAATCAATCAGATTCTGTAAAAAAGAAAGCTTTTAATTAAAGAAAGAAAGATAAAAATCATCTCTGTAAAATCAGGATGGAAAATGCTTTACAGGGTAATCAGATTCCTATAGACTAGAGGGACCTCCCCAGCCTTAGGTTCAAAGTTACAGCAAACAAAGGTAAAATCCTTCCAGCAAAAAGAAACATTTACAAGTTGAGAAAACAAACGTAAGACTATCACGCCGTTGCCTGGCTAAGTACTTAACAAGTTTGAAACATGATAGACTGATTCAGAAAGATTTGGAGAGCCTGGATGTACATCTGGTCCCTCTTAGGTCCCACAAGATGTGAACAACGACAAAAAAAACCACAAACGAAGACTTTCCTCACAAGATTTGAAAGTATTCTTGTCCCCCCTATTGGTCCTCTGGTCAGTTGTCAGCCAGTTCACTGAACTTCTTAACCCTTTACGGTAAAAAGAGACATTAACCCTCATCTATCTGTTTATGACAGTGCTGTTGGGGGTTGATGTTATTTTAAAGGAACGACCTCTCAGCTCTACATGGCTCTAAATCTGTAGCTCAGAACATCCCCGTTTTTGTTCTTACCATAATCAGACATTTTAATGTTCTCCAGATTTCTAGATTTCATAGAAACTTCCAAATAGCACCGAAATCATCACGCCAAGAAGGATGGTGTGACGAAGTGGGAATGTTCTTAATGTTTTCTCTGAATACTGTGTGAGTGCCTCAGTTTCCCCTATGCATTTCTCAAGTATCTAGGTGGTGGGATAAGGGGGTGTGATTGTTGCAGAGACTGACAGGGCCACTGTGATGCTGTCTGCATAGAGAATGGCCGACACCCTGTCTCCTGGCAACTGATGGCCTGGGCCCCTCCCCTGCAAAGGTGCCAATTGAAGGTTTTGGAGAACAAAGATCAGGTGACTTCCTGGTCTGGGAAAGAGACCAAGGCCAGAGGAGGAGCTGGAGAGTTTCAGTTTGGAGCTGGCTGGGGAAATGGAGGGAGCCCCAGGGCTGGGGTCTAAGCTCCCTGCCCCCCAAGATGGACCTGACTGAGGGGGTCCTGTTGCCTGTACCTACAAGCTCTGTTTTGGAGTGTGTTCCTGGCGTCTAATAAACCTCTGTTTTACTGGCTGGCTGAGTCACGGTGAATTGCAGGAAGTGGGGGGTGCAGGGCCCTGACTCCCCCACACTCTGTGACAATAGTCCTGTGGCTCAAGCACTGGCCTGTGACTCAACAGTTCAATTTCCTGCTTTGCCGTGAGCTCCCAGTGTAACTTTGGCAAGTCACCCCATCTGTAAAATAGGCTCATAATGCTCTCCAGGTCTGTCGTGTCTAATTAGACTATAATCTCTTTGGAGTAAGGGCTGTCTTTTACTGTGTTCATACAGCACCTAGCACAATGGGGCACTAAGATTGCCTGGGGACTCTAGACGCTGCTACAATCTTTAAAATAAAGCATATTTTCCAGGGTCTGTAGTGTCTATGTATATATGCTGTAGGTGGAGATTTAAAACATCTTTGTTTCTGTCTAGCTCCTGCCAGGCAACTTGAATGGAATACAATGGAATATGCTGAGTAGATTTTCCATTGTCCAGAATAATTCAAGCTGGCATGAAGGAATTCTTTCAGAAAACACAGGCAATCAGCTCTAAGCAAACATGTAAGCTCTTCTAGGTGGCGAATCGGTAGAGTTCATGCCAGCAAAACAAAACCGATCTAGTCAGCTTCTTAGCTGTGAGTTATTAAAAACGACATAACTTAAAACACTGTCTGGAGAGGTTTGTAACCAATACTGATCTCCCCGGCTTGGAATGATCTTCAAGAAGGATAAAAAAAAGGTAAGGTGTGTCACAGCAAGAAATAATTTGGGCTTTTGCAACCCAGCATCCCCAGTAGAAGGATTAAAGCTAAAAACATGAAAAAGGAGAATTCCAGGAGGAATAATAGCATGAAAGCCTTCACTCAGATTGCTTGCTCTGGGGAAATGTTTGCGGCTGGTTTAAAAAGGATGTGACAGGCAGTATAATAGTTGCCAGATTGTGATGGAATGCACCCCTGTATTCACACCGTACACACTGTTGCAATAATCTTTGTACAAGGCATGCCAGGTAAGGTGTCATTTGAAAACTCATAACTCGTTGATCAGTAATATCATGGTAGAATGCATGGGGCAACATTATGTGTAAAGTTACGAACACAAACGAAAATCATGTCTGAAATGTATTTCTCCATAAGTCTGGGGAGTGGCTAACTCAGTTACTCAAATTAAAAAGGGTAAGCTGATGCCCCAGCCAGGTGTCAACAAAGCTGATGGGCCATCACCTATCACCTTTGGCAAGAAAGCGGGGCAGGGACAAAGAGATCAGTACCTTAGCAAAGGAACAGCATGAGATCTCCTTCCTCCACCAGAACCCATGTCTCTGGGTTCTTAGCTGGAAATACTTTTCAAACAGGGACTGAAATTGTAAAAAGGAAGAGCAACCCCTGCGAGACACCCCACCCCTCCTGTCTCTCCCTATCCATCTTACTCTTTGCACCTGAGAAGACAAAAGAAGCAGCTGCTGGACTTTGGGGGAGGGGTCCTGATCTGAAGAGTTTGGTCAGCAATTCTGTTGGAAGCACGTGGTGAGAAACTTGCTTTAAATCTAATATAGTTTGTTAAAGTAGGCATTAGAAAGCATTTTCTCTTTATTTTTCTTGTAACCATTTCTGACCCGTATGCCTCATTGCTAGTACTCACTTAAAAATCAGTCTCTTTGTAGTTAATAAACTTGTTTTATTTTTGTATCCAATCCAGTGTGTTTAAGTTAAAGTGTCTGGGTAACACCATTTAAAGTGGTGAGCTAGTGTGTTTTATTTCCTTTAAGGAATAACAGAGTTAATGTCCAGGAGGGGGCTGGGCAGAAAACCTGAGACTGAGGGTGTTTTGGGATCACCCTGCAGTAAAACCAAGGCTGGTGAGAGCCAGAGTGTAACAGTACTGTGGCTGGCAGGCTGCAGTTACACACGGACACTCGGGGTGTGAGTTGCATGCCAGAAGGCTGCTTGTGAGCAGCCCAGAGGGAGTTATTACCAGCAAGGTGTTGTACGGCACCCAAGGTTGCAGGACAGGGGTGACACAGCCCCTCCCTGGTCTGGATTGCACCCTGGCATGTTACACAGATCAGTTGACAACAGAAAGCCGTCTGTTAAACTACAGGGAGCTGCTGTTCCTGCCACCTGACAGTCACACGCTACACTGGCTCAAACAGTAGCGTCTCCTGTCCAGTGCTTGGGCATTACTTGCATTCTGTGCATTGTCTGCAGCGGGGAGTCCAAGCAGAACCTCCATGGTTCCAGGCAGCAGATCTAATGAGGGCTCCCATCCTGTTCTCACAGTGGAAACTGTTAAGATTGGAAGTTGCTCTTTTCAAATCTTAACAGGAATCAACTTATAAAGTTCGGGCCCAATCCTGCAAGCTTTTACTCCACTAGGATGATTTCAACGGGCTTCAGAGCTAGTGTGTAGATGATTTTTTAAAAGATGGTTGTTTGCATACACATACAAACATGTGTTTGTCCCTCATGGAATCAAAGAGAGAATATATCAGCCAAAGCAGAATTAACCAAAGAACTCACAAGGGCCTTAAAGTCAAATGCTCAGCTCATGTAAGCTGACACAGCTACTTTGACTTCAGTGGAGCAATACAGATTCACACCATTAATGAGCTGGCCTGATAGCCCCTTTTCTATTTGCAGATTATTCAAGAGCAGATCACAATTTGTTTGAATTTTCTGGATTGTTTGACAAAAACATCGTTTTAACTCTGTCGACTGATTGCAACTATTCAAAATTTCAGGCAGGGATCTTAAGAGTGATTGATCAGATAAGCTCCATGGTATTTTTTTCATCTGGGCCCTGAATGGATGAATGTGAAAGCACCCATCATAAATGTTTGTTGGCATGAAATTAAAAGTCATTTTTTTTCTCTAGAAAGATGTGCTGCCAAAACCAAACACAAAAGAAGCATGAACATGGAGGTAGCGAGTTCGGTTAAGGGTCTGAATGAATAACTGCGGAAAATGTTTTGTATTATTCACTCAGCTCCAGCTATACATGATGAAATATGTCTGCCAATTATGTGCAGCCTAAAAATATCTTCCCCAAAATATGTCTCATACCAATCACAGCTGGTAAATCTTAATTTAGGGCTCTCATCGGCCTTGGACAGTGTCCCCTTCGATCTGTGTTGTTATTTGAAGGGACCTGGTAGCAAATTATACATTAAGGTAAATATTCCATAGTGAGATAGTACAAACACACACACGCACGCCCACATGGAAACGTGTCCCACTGAATTTGATGAGAGAGACCACAGGGAATTTAGAAAAGTGCACTGTCAGAATTGAAACATACAAGTGCAACAATGTGGCTACTGGATCTGACCTCTCTCAGCTGATGGCCTGGATCACCCTGAAGTGAAGGATGAGAATAAGACGGAAACAGGAGACATCCTGGTTGAATGCCCTACACATACTGTGCAAAAAGCAATACCTCTGTTGTGCCTGGCATATAGCTGGAAAGAGGTAGCTTTATAGTGGAAAAACAGATCCCTTTAACTACAGATATAAATTCTAGTAGGTCGATGCAGCCTTAAGCCCATAAATCTTTCTGATGCAAAAGATCTGAGCACCATGCAGTACTCAGTGTGTGTCTTTTGTGAAATAGCTGAAAAAAACTAGCCTACACTGTGGGGGTGTTAAAGATCCCATAGCATTTTTGGTAAGAATAGGGGGTTTGCGCTAGTGCCTTAGCTAGATTTGCTCCCACATTGTGGTCCAGTGGGATATGCACTGACTGGTTGCACCCTTCACCAGAGAAGCAGCTAAATTACAATGGCCCTGTCTGTCAATACTTTGCAAAGCACTTTGGAATCCCTCAGGATGAAGGGTTCTGTGCAGGGATCTGTGTTTCGTAAGTGGCTCAGGCTGCTACAAGGACAATTGAATGGCGTAGCCTTCTTCAGTCCCCAATTTTCATGCAATCTTGCCTATCAGGGAGTCTTGAATTTGGTGAATAGAGTAATTACAGAAGTGTCAGATGAAGTGAGTGACTTGCCCATTTTGCCTCAGTCAGGGTCACACCCACACAGATGTCCCACCCTGTCACCCCACACTGCAGACAAAATGAACTTTTAGCATCTCCTGGAATGGACAGTGACGCTCTCATTAGTCATCACCAGCTTGGATGCTTGTATACTTCCCATTAAGGCAGCTTCTCCTTTCTATGCCCTTGCAGTGTCTCTTTCTGCTCCAAGCATGCAGTATCCATATCATCCTTCCCCTAATACCCCACTCACAACTGCAATTGTCTCCCACTTTCCAAGGAGTCAGTATTTATGCTTTAAATGAAACTGCGCTCCACACATTTTTCATGGTTCAGGAGCTGCCTATGAGCCAGAAGAACTGAGCGAGCAGCTGCTTGTAGTTTTCTATGGGATCCTATTGGATTCATGTAATGTGGAGCAATAGTTTTAGTTCATCTGCAAACTGCTTTGGCTCTGCTTACAGTTGTACAAGCCTTGCTTTGGGAGCTAAGGAGATGGGGATGGGGGCATTCTGCAGAAGCATTTTCCCCAGAAGCATCTTATTATTACTGTAGCACTTAGGAGCTCTAGTCATGCCCAAGGACTGCATTGTGCTAGGAGCTGTGCAAACACAGAATAAAAAGATGGTTTGTCCCTGGAGGACTCCCTCTTTCCAGGAAAGTTGTCAGATGATCCATTGACTTATAGAACCATGAAAATATAGGGCTGGAAAGCATCTAGAGAAGTAATCAGGTCCAGCCATCAGCGCTGAGGCTGGACCAGGTAATTCTAGACCATCCCTGACAGGTTCCAACCTGTTCTTAAAAACTTCCAATGATGGGGATTCCACAACTTCCCTTGGAAGTCTAATCCAGAGCTTACCCTTAAAGTTAGAAAGTTTTCTCTAATATCTAACCTAAATCTCCCTGCTGCAGATTAAACCGTTACTTCTTGTCCCACCTTCAGCAGATATAGAGAACAATTGATGACTGTGCTCTTTAAAACAACCCTTAACACATTTAAAGACTATTATCAGTCTTCTTTTGGTGAGACTAGACATGCCTTTTTTTTATTAACCTTTCCTCCTGAGTCAGGTTTTTCTAAACCTTTGACCATTTTTGTTGCTTTCGTTTGGACTCTCTCCGATTTGTCCCCATCTTGTCTAATGTGCGGCTCCCACAACTGGACACAGGAATCCAGCTGTGGCTTCACCAGTGCCTATCAGAGCAGGACAATCACCTCCCATGTTTTACATATGACATTCCAGTTAATACACCCCAGAATGATATTAGCCTTTTTTTTTTTTTTGCAACTGCTTCACACTGTTGCACAATAAATCCCTCTCGGGAATGCCTCTCCAGGCGGAGCAAGGGGAAAATACTTCTGAGGGATGAAGGCTGCAATGTGATTTTTATTATTATTATTAATCATCATGTTAATTGCAGTAGGGCCTAAGGGCTGGCTAAGAGTAGGGCCCCATTGGACTAGGCACCAGCAAAACACCCAGTAGTTTGCAATCTCTGCCCTTAAGTGCTTACAAGCTACGCCGTGTTAATGATCTATTCCATTTTTATATGATTTCTGACACATTTTGTACAAAACAAGCCCTAGAATGGCCCTAAGCACAGGGCTGCCTGAATCAGAAATAGACACTTTTGAAGTTGTGTTGGGATTTGCCCCTCCTCTTCCGCTACAATTGAAAGATACTCTCCATTTGAACCCCACTGGGAAATCACACCCCTACTTGCAAAATCCCCTAGAGCTAAAAGCAAAGCTGACTCACAACATATGCCCCGTGTCTATTTTGAAGCTGCCAAAGCATAAAAAGAAGTTATCAAGGCCCCTGTGCTATTTGGCACCTGGAGAGGGAATGCTTGACCCTCCCACATACTTGTGAGCTCACATGCAGCATGCTGTGAAAAAAAGTTTGACTGAGACCCAGTCTTGTTTATACTTCTCTTTCTGTTCCACCCGGGATTCTTCGAGCACCTGCTTCCAGATCTTACTCATCCTATTGTCAATAAATGGTGCTGGGGGACTCCTGTTCAGGATGACGCAGATTGGCCTCTACGCACATCCTTGCCTTGTTGCAGTCTTCTGGCATCGATGTCTATCTTGCTACGCCCCAAAAATAGAAAGATATTTTTAGCTTTTATCTCCCAGTGTTGTTGTGGTTTTTTCTCCTCTCCACCTCTTGACCTGGGAGCTGGAAATAAAGTCTGACTTCTGTAAAGTTGAGAAAGTTCTCAGCATCTTCCTTCCTTCCTGCTGACATGAAAGGCTAAGTGTAGGCTTGAATGTGAAGAAGTGACATTTTACATCACTCTAGCTTTTGATCCTTTAAGCTTATTAGATACAAGTCCTCTTCCTCTCAATCTCTCCTTCTGCTTGGGTGTCACTTCTTCCCAGTGCTGTAAAGTTTCTCAGCAAAGAATGTCATGTATAAATGGATTGTCTGTCTACAATTTTTCAGCCATTATTTATTTATTTTTATAACACACCCGCCAACATTAAGAGAAGAAAAGATTCACTATGCTGAAGGGGAATGAGAGAGAGAAATCTGTATGTAACAACTCACCAAAGAACAGAGTTCATTTATGGGCTGTAGAAAAGTCAGAGCTACAGTGCTCTGGGACAGGAAGGGCTTTCAGCACTTCACTTCAGCCTGGCACTCCAGGTAAAACCACTATGGCAACCTGCCATCATTACCACGCAGTCGCAGCGATCAAGTTGCAAGACCTTCCTGTTGTGAGCGGGCACTGGATGGCGTATGTCACATTCTACCCTGGTGGAATTTTTCACTTGTCAAATATTGATGTGTCTTTTTTTAAAATTTATTTATTTATTTATTTACAAAAATAATAGTTTCAGGAAAAGTTTCTTCTTTTCAAAATTATTCTGGTCAAAGAGGGCCAGCCTGAGGGCTGGTCTACACTATGGGGGAAAATCGATCTCAGATACGCAACTTCAGCTACGTAAATAATGTAGCTGAAGTCAAAGTATCTAAGATCGAATTACTCACCGTCCTCAGGGTGCGGGATTGACATCTGCGGCTCCCCATGTCGACTCCGCAACTCTGTTCTGGTTGGTGGAGTTCCGGAATCGATATAAGCGCGTTCAGGGATTGATATATCGCGTCTAGATGAGACGCGATATATCGATCCCCGAGCAATCGATTGCTACCCATCGATACAGCTGGTAGTGAAGACGTAGCCTGAGAGCCCTGCAAGGTAAAATTCCCTGTTCGGCCCCCGTTACCATGGTTTCTAAGCACCTCACCATTTGTTATTTATTCTCAGATCATCCCTCTGAGGCAGGGAAGAGCTCTCATCATATTTACAGAGGGGCACCTGAGGCAGAGAGGGTTTGTCTACACAGCAGTTGCGAGGGGTGATTCCCAGTGTGGGTAGACAGACTCGTGCTAGCTCTGCTCAAGTTAGCATGGGTCTGAATTTGTGTCCCTAGCCCATGGTGTTGTCTGTGCCACAACATGCAGACTATTTTCAACACGCTAGCTTGAGCTGAGCTGACACAAGTCCATCTACCTGCACTGGGAACCACACCTCCCAGCTGCAGTGTAGACATACCCAGAAGACTAAAGTGACCTGCCTAAGGCCACACAGGAGCAAAGACTTAACCCTGAGGTTCCTAAGTCCCTGGCTAGATCCCTAACAACTGGATGATACATCTACCTCCTAGCTACAAAACAAGTGCAATACAAGCTAATCCTTTCAGTGCACCTCAACTCTAGCACAGCTGGGATGACGATGACACATAACTCACTGAAATGGTGGCATCTTCTGAGATGGCCAATAAAGAAGTTAATAAGTTCAAATTACAATAGCTGTTTTGATGGTGTGGACACCTGCCCACTAGTCAGTGGAATGGGTCACACTGGCCACCAAACAAACTTCACATGGTGATGACTTTTGGTCACTTGCTACTGTAGCAGTGCAAGACTCACCACCATGGCACCCCCTGCTGGCCGTTCTGGAATTAGCTCAAGACCTTCCGTAGGGCGCCCTCCTTCGGTGGTGTCTCACTCGCACTTACTCCGTCTCTACCACTCTGGGACTTGTATTGCTCCCCGGACTGTGGCATCCTCTTCCAGATACAGTCTTCCAGTGGTGCCCTGCTCTGCTGTCTCCCCACCTCTTGGTGGAACTGGCAGTCTATAGTCCAGCCACGGTGCTCCTAGGGAGCCAGTCCTTCTCCCTAGCAAGCCAGGGAGAGACCACTCTGCTCTGTTGAGCAGCCCTTTAAATATGGCCACTGCTAGCCCTGATTGGCTGCTGCAAAAAGCCACCTCCTGATTGGCTCGCTTAGTGAGCCCTCTTCTAATTGGAGGGTTCTGTGCAGGCTCCCTCTGGCCTGCTTTAACCCTTCCTCTTCCTGGAGTGGGGCAACTGGCCCAATACACTACCGACCTGGGCTGGATAGAAACTGGGACTGCAGTTCCATATCCAAGTACGGTGCAAATTCTGTCTTCAGTTACTCGTCTGCAAGCCTGTTGACTTTACAAGACTTGTTCCCCTTGTCTTTAATTTAGTGCTGTCTGGTACTTTGGCCCATGGAAAGTTTTACTACTGTGTTTTGGCAGGAACCACTTCCTCTCGACTTTCTATCGGCTAAATTGCATGCACACCATTTTAAGTGTTATACTTAGAATGAAGGGGCCTTGCCTATGTTGCTTTCCTGCTCCTTATCCACAGTGATTGATTCCTGGTGGAGAAAGAACAAACCAACCTCTGTTTCTGCAGTCTCTAGCTATGTTGCAAGTCAGTTTCTCAACTGATAATAAAACCCTGGATGTATCAATAGCAGCAGAAAAAAATATAGAAATATATGGTGTGTTATCCTGACCTTTCCAAGCTTTATTACTGCTCCCTTTCTCTGCTAGTATCAATCATTCTGTTCAAGTGTTAGCCAGTTAGCCAATGCAGAGCAATTACAGCCTGAACCCTTTGAGATGTTTCCAAAGAAGGCAAATGTGCTGGAAAGATAATACGTAAAGTCCAGTGCAGCCCAACTGGAGAACTCTATCTGCAAACAGCAACTTTTTCCATTTCAGGATTGTCTGAAATGTCAAAATTCTTGCCATCTGCTTCTGATCTCACTCGCCCTGACTACCTCCACTCTGGTCAGTGGATTACTAAGGTGTAAAACTAAGTACGTGAGCGCAGAATCTGGCACATAGCACTCAATACATGTCACTCTAAACATTACAACTCCCAACAACATTACAGTGTGTTGGGCCACTTCATATAGTGAATACTGAGATTGACACGTCTGGCTGGATGATGTGTTAGAAATGGCAGCTTCCGGCTCTCCTCTTCTTGCAGTTAGTAAATTAGGGGAAGCTTGGGCCACGGATTTTCATACTGTGTAAATGTGTGCAGCACATTGGCCAGCAGGGCCTTAATCTTGGTGGGGGCTTGTAGAATCTCTTGTAAAAGAACAGAAACCACACGAATTAGACCAGTGTAAAACCAGTATGTGTTAAAGGACAACTATGCCCTATGTTACCAGCAAAGGGAGGTGGAGTCTGAATAGCAAGCCAAGGAATGCGTTAGGCATAGAGTCAAAGATTTTAAGACCATTTTGATCATCTGATCTGACTATTTACATAACACAGGTCAGTGAAACCTTACCCAGTAACTCTTGCATCAAAACCTGTTCAAAGAGAGTTTGTTTCTGAAGATGAGGGATAAAGGACTCGGCGCCCACTGTAGAGAGGTAGAAAGAGAGATAAAGTCTTGTAATTGAGGGAAATAAGGTCTGGAATGCAGCATAGATGCTCAGATATTTTCATAGCATGGTTCATATCTCTTGCGATGTCAGGTAGGCTATCTCCTGCTCCATTTGTGATCATGCCTTTTCATGATAGGTAGAATACCAAGATTGGAAGGGATCTCAGGAGGTCATCCAGTCCAATCCCTAGCTCGAAGTAGGATCAATCCCCAGACAGATTTAGTCTCCAGAGCCCTAAATCACCCCCTCAAGGCCTGAGCTCACAATCCTGAGTTTAGGAGGCTAATGCTCAAACCACTGAGCTATCACTCACTCCCAACTGATGGTAGAGCCAGGAATCAAACTCATGTCTCCTGAGTGCCAGTGCAATGAACTACTCACTAAGTCACACTGCTGACCACTTCCCTTTTCATGTGCTCTTCTCTGACATCCTTGGGGCAACTGCAGCACTTGCTCACACAGCGAAGTAATATTAGGAAAGTATTTATAGTCTTAGCTACCTTTTAATGTACTTTAGCAGCAGGAACCAGGAGAACCTGCACCATGTGACCAGCCAGCTCTTCACAGATCAACAAGTGCTCCACAGACTGGCAGAGGTCCCTGCACCCCGCCTCAGAACCTCTGGCCTAGCGAACAGAAAGTGATATGATCAGAAATGAGGATGACAGGTTTTGAAGAGAAGGTGGGGGAATTTCTGCTAGACAGGAAGCTATTGAAGACTGGTTACAGCAGCTGGCATTAGAATGACCTGGTGGGCATTGTTTTCAAATGCATATGCACTCAAATTTGGTTCATGGCAGTGTGAGAAGCTACTCACTGACTCGAGCAATAATAATTAATACACAGTGCATTTCTGTAATGTCTTTCATGCAGACACTTTACAAAGCTCTGTTAAACCTCATCACATAACATGGCACAGTAGCAGGCTGCCTTGGCTGGGGAAGGATGGCATTGCACCTCCTAAGCTGGCATGATGGCAACAGCCTAGCTTAACTTTTCTGAAGTTCAGGCAATCGTTTGAATGCCGAAGATTTCAGTGATCTACCACCAGGAGTATGAACAAAAGGAGGGGGAGTATGCAGGCCGTTCCAGTGTCTTCCTGCTTGTGCCCAGTGGATACAGGATATTATTTAAAGGCAGCCTTTAAATTTAATGTATTTTTAAGTCACTGATATCTTTCTAAGTGACCTTGCTTTACATAAACATCAGCCAAAAAGCTGTTATTTTCCGGTCCTTGGACGTCAGATTGCTTCCTTTGACACTTCTGAGAGATCAAGAAAAAAGAAAAAAATTGGAGGCGTTCTCTTCCCAAGGTGACTTTATGTCTCTCCCCTCCCCCCCAGTGATATTACTGTGAGGTTTCAATCAGATTCTGTATATTGTAATTTTAGACTAAAAGGTCAGTTTTTCAAACTCATTTACAACCGAACACAATGAAATAAACACGACTGTGGCGTAGCAAATGCTGAGGGTCCAGAAGAGAATGTTCAGACTGGTGCTAATGGGTTCTCAAAATTCAGAAGAACTTTGAGTTAGATAAGTATCCCCAGACTTCAGGTGCTAATGCTCACAGGGAGAGAGTGTGAGGCAAGGCCCAAAATTTCTACCCCTGAGATGCTGAGCTTTTAGGTGACTTGCTTTGGACACTCCATAACTAAAGACTTTGATCAGGATTCCTGGGTTCTGTTCCCAGGTCTGCCTCATGGAGTGACCATGAAGAAGTCAGTTGCCTCTTCTATGCCTCAATTTACCCATCTTCAAAATGAGTTAATTACTCACATGGGGGTTGTCGGGCTTCATTAATGTTCACAAAGAGCTTTGCACTTGTGTAACACCTTTCAGCTCAGGAGCTCATGTCATTATTGTCATCTGAACCTCTCGGCTTTGGGAATTTGGCTGCATATTGTGCCAAAATAAGCACTTTCCTGAGACTTTAAGGTGATGGATGAATTGAAAACACCACAACAATAGCTTGAATGTGGGTATGCTTCAAGCTAACGCCATCAGGTTGAGACACAATATTTGTTCTTTAATATTTTATTTTAATAAGTTCACCTTGAGGCTTAGGTAAAAACCCAGGTTGATTCTGGTTTTATCTAAATTCCTTTACCAGGCCCTATAGGCCTACTCCACAGTCCACTGAAGTCAATGAAGAGTCAGATTGCATTCTATGGGCTCTGGAGCAGGTCTTATGTACGTAACTAGAGTGATTCCAGCTCACATGCACTGGATTAATCTGACTGTCGAGCTTGGGGTGCAGTCTATCTCCCATGGCACTTTGGGAGGTCATTTTGGAGGGACGAGTGGTTTGCCCTTATCTCTGGAAACAAATAGGGATCACATCTCAAGATCCACGGGTCATATCTCATCAGAACAATTCCCCAGGATGGTTGTGGGAGTGCATAAGGGAAAAATTAGAGGCAGTGGAAGACACTTACCCGTTACACCTTCTATTCTTTTTTTTCTATGTTTCACACGGCACTTCAAAGAAACCAATAATCATCCCAAGGAGGTGTAACCCTCCAGCCAGTTCTTCCTGCATCACTCATTAGCAGGGCCCACTGGATCAAGAGGACAATGTAACATGGATCTCTGGGCAGCTCTAGAATGTCAGGAGGAAGCAAAGGTCTTTGGAGGAAATTCTTGCGACGGTCTAGGAGGAAATGAGAGATGCTAAAATACACGATGTATTTTCCGCCTCTGAGTCACGTGCTCTGTTTTTATGATCATGAACCTGTACCCAGAGGATGTCAGCTTATTTATTTATTTGTTTAAATGAGGCTTCTAATGTTGTTCGACATTCTCACGTTGGCAGATAGTTCGGTTTGGCAGATGTTCCTGCTCCCATCCGCCTCAGTTGCAGGGGGTTGCTGACCAGGGGATGCTTCCTAGGCAGTTCCTTTTTCTTTCTCTAAGAAGGGAGAGGTAGAAGGTGTGTGGGAAAATGCTGTGTCTGTTGGGGAGCATAGTGGGGAATATTTACCTTGGGGTAGAGGAGGGAACTTGGTCAGAGAGGTGGCAATATGTGGATTGGCTTCTAAGCACAAAGTCCGAGTTGGTCCCTGTCATAGGGTGCATTCACCCTTAGAGCACCCCCTTGCATCAGTGCATAATGTCAATAGTACACTTGGCTCCAGCGTCCCCTGCAGGTCGTCCGAGGCTTGGTCTCCAGCTAAGTCACAAAGTTCAAAACCCATCCAGGATATCAAAAAGGTCCAAATAAAAGTCAAGTAAATCTCTAAACCAGTAACTCTTTTACCCATCTCAGGCCCCACTGAAGTGCTGTTACTGCCCCTAGCTCAGGGCTTCCCTCTCTCCATAGGAACTAACCTGCTCCTGCAAGACTCCTCCTCTGTTGTTTCTTGTGTAGTGGGTTTTCTCCCAGTGCCTCCTCTCCCTGGGGACTCTGGAAGCTTCCGTTAGGGATCTCCCTGCTCCCTCTAGGCCCTGCCTCAGGACTCTTCCCTCCCTCCTGTGGCTTCCTTCCTAGAGGAGATGCCTGCCTAAGCTCCCTCACTCTGCTTATAAGACCCAGGTGACTAATAACTCATCACCTATCTCCGCTCCTGGTGGCCAGGGGGCAATTCATGAGTCACCCCAGAGGTGTGGAACACATCATTAACTGGTACTTTTCCTTCTCCAGTAGTGATAGGAATTCACCCCATCCCAGGCCCTCTCCACAGCTAACAAATCCCCCTTGTCACCTATTCCTAGCCATCCACAATGTCCAGCCTAAACCACACTGACCTGAGTCTTCTGCCTCTCCACTCCTGGGTGTCTCTGACTCCTCTCTTTACTCCACTCCGGTCCCTGCTGATTCTGACCTTCGATTTTCCTCTGTGCTCAAGTCTCTTGTCGCTCTCCCATCTTTTCCTCATTTGCACTGGTTGGTGGCAAACAAGGATGTTGCTCACGTCTATTACTTCCTAGAGTGTGTGGCCGCCTTCCCACCAGAACTGCCTCTGTGATCAGCTGACCCAGGGCTGCTGCAGGAGAAGAGAAGGCAGCAGGTAGATCAAAGGAAGGTGAACAGTTTCAAAGGTTCTGTGAGCCACTTTTGCTGCTCCTCAGCAGCAGTGGAAGGATGTTAAGGTAACAGCAGGAATTTAGCTGGCTTCTCCATCCTGAGTGGTCTTTTGCTTTCCCCCCCAACATTTATGCCCAGGAGATTAAAGTAAATTTAATTTCCAGGAGGAAAATGGGTGGGACTCCCATTTTCAGGGGTTTGTAGATTTGCAACATCATACACTAAAGATCTTTGTCTTTCTGCTGCATTGCTTTCCTCCAAACCAGACCTCGGTAGGCTGGTAGCGTTGAAGATAGAGAGCAGTACAACCTCACAGAAGAATCCTTAGAGTCCCTTTTCACTGACTGTTTTGAAGTATCCATAAGTTCCTGTAGCAGACTCCATAACACATCCATTCTAATGAACAGATGTTTTCAAAATGTCCCAGTAGATGAAGCCATCGGTTGTACATACCAGACAGAGAGGCAACACGAATCAGTGACACAATTACTAGACCTTAACCCACTGTCATTAATTCAGGCTAGGATCACCATCATTTCACATGAAAAAATGGTTTGGCAATCAATGCAATGTCAGCTGGTGTCTTGTCTACATCTGAGTGAGACCCTAGAATTCACAAGTGGTTACTGATTACTCTGAAATTTGCATTATGCTCTGGGATGCAGTTAAAGATCTGTATGTGGGTTTTCTAGCAGTAGTTCCTAGGGAAGCAGCTCGTGCTAGATTAGAAACTTCCAGAGTGAAGTACAGGCTGCGGCTAGCTTGCACAGATGGGGAGTGCAATGAAACCACCAGTTCTGAACCTGTAGGAACCTCTGAGACACAGAAGATTCTGGCTAGGAGGAACTTTAGTTTTTATGTTGTCTAAACCAAGTCTTGCATTGTGAACTCATCCCAACCAAAGTGAGACAAAGTTTACTCTTAACAGTGATTTCAGCCAGCCCTAATCATTTGTCCAGGGTTCCCTTCAAAATCAGTGTTTATTCTCCTCAGAGTGCTGCTTCAACGGCAGGAGCATATCTCTGCCTATGTGATCTAAGCCACATAGACTCAGTAATGACCTCAGCAGACAACAGTGACTCTCATTATGACCCAGGTGGGAGATAAACTTTGACAGGCATGCTTCATTCCTGCCTACTATCTAATAGTTCCGTTTTCACACAGAGGCCTCAGGAAGCTGCTTTTTCAAAGGAGGGGTGATAACCAAGGCAGAAGCACCTGGTAAAAGAAGCTGTTTGCTTAAGGAAGAAAACAGGATCTAATACATAAACAACATCCTCACTGGCGCAGCGAGTGAGTCGCTCTTTCCAGAGTTTGTTTTTCAGCTATTGTTGCAAGTTCCCCTGTTTGCCCCCCCTCCCCCACCAAGAAACTTAATTGAAACAAGATTAGAGTAGAAGACTCAAGACTTTGAGACTCCTGAAACCTGGTATCAAAAGCTTATTGTCCATGTGCTGAGGGACAGCAGTATTCTGCAGTTAGTTATTGAAAATTCTTTCCATTGCACGAATCTGAAAACACCTCAGGGTAAAATAAAGCCCCTAACAGAAAGATTGATGCAAACCTGTCCAGAGATACCACCGTCCAGACTTTTTCAAGGTGAGGACCTTTTTTGTGGCCATAGTCTCATGGATATTTGTTTTTATCTGGGGTGGAAGAAGCTTCTGTGTGTTTATGAAACAGAAGATCCTGAGTTCTCACCCACTAAGTAGGCATGGGATTGTTACAGAATCTTGAGTATGGTTCTATTTCCTCTTCTTTTCAACCACAGAAAATGTCTTTTTTTGTCAGTATTGTTTTTTCAGATCTTCCCAGCTGTAGAGCAAGGATGGCTGCATATCTGTCATCTCTGATAGGAAAATGAGTCCATCTGTACAGGCCTCAAAAAGCCAATAAAAGTGAATGAAGGCTAGATAGTTACTGGTGGGCACATTTGTGGTTATTGCCAGTTATGCAATTCCCTACTCTCTGATTGGTTGTGTTTCCCAATCTGCCAGGGGCATGGGTGATGTAACCTGAAGACAGCTGCCCCCAGGGTGTTATTAATGCCCAATTGTTATGAAAAGATGTGTTCCCAGATTCATTTCCCAGTTTGTTTATGGTGAAAGCCAAGTGCTTTCTTAACCTTTTGAACTTTCACATTTGCTGGGCTGAATCCCACCAGCTCTTTGTTTATCCAGAGACAGAGGTCAACACAGATCTTCTCCTCTTTTGAGGGGAGGAGATTTATACCCCTGAGTTTGATGCTGTTCGGATATTGATAGGATCCTCGCTGTATTTTTCAAAGTTTCCTATGCTAGACCTTGGAACCCCTTCCCAAATGAGATACGAAAGAGATTTCACTGATGGGTATGTGGAACATACCTATCGAAGGGTTAAACCAAGGCATGCTTTTACTTGGTGCCGGAAATCTGCAGCTGAAGCCAGATCCCAGAATGGAAACATTAAGTGTATTGTGTGAGAAAAGGAAAGCGAAGTGTTAAAGTTATTACCGTGACCAGAAGAATTGGCATATCCTGCAGCAGCAAACTTCCTGTTTAACCTACAAACGAGAAAACAACAACCAAACGAAAACACAGTAAAATCCCAGCTTCACTGTCTATAGCGTGAACATTTATTTTTATACTTTAATTACTTTGGACCCACTTTCTTATTGATGCTCATAATTTTCCAAGATTTCAGCACAGCCACAGTGCAAGTAACATGATCGAAACCAGCCCCTTCTGCACTGTGTGCATATATGTATAAAATATATATGTCTATTGGTTGGTTATATCTTTATGCCTGAACATCCTGGATTGGACTTGGGTGTGTGTGTGAGGGGCATTCAGCTCCTGATGTTTCAGGCTTTCGAAACCATTCTTTACTGGATACAGCAGATGCTCCTGTTGTTCCGTTGCTGAACAAAACCTGCTTCTTGGCAGCAGATGGGAGGAAGAGGAGAGGCTGTAGACTGATACAATGCTGCCGAAAGCAGACTACTGTGAAACCACCAGTCAACAAGGGGAAATTAACCAGAGCTTTGCCATTGTTGTTGCTTCTTCTTCCTTTTATATCCATGGAAACTGAACATAGCAGCAGGGGGGTGGGGCTCTGTATTACTTCTGCAGTGATTTGAGCTGTTTGGTGAAAGGGTGGGGGAGCCCAGTCTAGTGGGTGGAGCCTCGGACTCGGTGTCAGAGCTGTAGTAATTTGGGGCCTCTGAAGAGAGGTGTTATAAATACAGGGAATATCCGAGGCGTTTCTTTCATGGGGCTTTTCGAGATGAGATGAGACCTTAAAAAAACCCCAAATCCAATGTTCACTATCAAATGTAAGAGTGCACTCAGTGTTGGCCCTGGCTGTGCTCTCACTGAAGTCAACATTAAAACTCTTATTGACTTCAGTGGTAGCAACTTTAGACAAAAGGCTTATCTACACGAACAATTAGTGGCAAGCTGGGATGGGAATCTACCCTGCACTAGCCTGCTGAGGACTAACTGTCCATATGCACCCAGCTGATGCGCCTTAACAGTTTGTTAGGGTGCTTTGATTGACTAGCTCCAAATGCTCCAACGAGCTGTTCATCTGTGTCACAGAGAGTTAGACTGTAACACAGAGAGTTAGACTGTGGCAGGCTTGTGTAGGACAGATTCACAGCCCTGCTCGCTGTTGTCTAATTGTTTGTGTAGACAAGTCCACAGTAGATCACCTTTGAAAATCCCACCCTATAGAACCTATGGCCTTTTTGATTAAAGCAGAGATTTGTCTTGGTATCCTTGGGCCAAAATTCCCCCTTCTCTTGCTGCTGTGCTGGCTGGTTGCCCATCTTCACTATACACCTTACCTAAGTTTGTAAAGCCCAAAGATCCCACTGTTTTGAGGAAGCCTTTTCTTCTTAAAGAGGACTAAGGAGACTTCTTCAATTTCCCTAGCTGCTGATGCCACTTTTAAGGTGCTCAGGTTGCCTGATGTCTTGAGTATATTGCTAGACTTCAATGTAATTGGTTTTCTAAAGTGCCTGATGCAAGCCTTGTTGTATGGGTTACAGATGTCCAGATTCCCCTGTACAGTTTTTATTTTTCCACCAAGAGTTTGAAATGACAGAGAATAGGCCACCGTATTCCTTTGGAGTGTGAATTTGCAGAAAGTCATGGCTCTAAATGAACGCAATTGATGCTGTGATTAGCTAGGCTAAATTGAAATCTTATGAACTACGGTGCGGTTACATAAAAAGTTAATTAGCGTGTGGTCTACATTGTTGCACATAAATGTTTTTCATTATATTTTACTGTCAGCAAAGGCTGGTGTGAAACCAGTTTCCACCCCTTGTATGGCCACCATAAGGCATTTCAGGAAACTGACTAGCATGTCTGAAATCTTTCTGCCGATATGTGCTCTTCTCTCAGTGAGTTCAACTTCTCCATTCAGTGCAATGGGAATGGAAGTTTTGATCATGGAAGGGAACAATGTGAAATGTGAGATTCGTTAGCTTTGATTCTGCTGCACTATGCAACCCACTCCTTTGAGAATGGAACAGAGCTCTGCTACCGTGTGAGTCTGATGCTGGAGCTTTGGCCATTGGCCATGATGCAAGTTCACTGTCCACAAACTCCTGTTTGCGGCTACTGCTGTTGTTGTTTGGAATCCTATTTTAGATAACGTTGCTTTGGCAATAAAGTGCTGAGTCACGGAATCTGAGAAATATTGTAACAATAACCTCAGGGGACGCATAGCTATTAAGCCATCAAGGATGCTTCCTATTAAATCATAATAAAAAATGCTACAGAGACATGGTGGGTGAGATAATATCTTTTATTGGACCAGCTGCTGTTGGTGAGAGAGATGAGCTTTCGGGCGTACACAAAGCTCTTCTTCAGAAGTAATTGGAGCCACCGCAAGAGAAGGGGTAGTAGGTGGTGCTCATCCCTGCAAGTTAACACCAAACCAATGGTCCACAACAGAGTTAAGGGGGTTCTTCTTCTGGTGAAGGTGCTGTTTATTGACATTCGCTGAAACTATTAGAAAGAATCAAACTTTTAGCCCCAGTGTCCTGGCTGCCTTCCAGTTTTGGCAATGACATTCTGCCTACCAAAAATTCCAAACCTCATTTCAATTGGATACAGCATTTGTCTTCACTCGCTGTCTGAAAGTGTTATGTACTTTTGCTGTGCAGCATTAGGCAGCTGCTGAGCACCACCCTCAAAGTAACTGGCCTTCCGTGGCAAGAGACCTGGTTGGTATGTGCACGCCTATGTGCTATTGTCCCTTATCATCTGCATAAACAGTGAGTAAAGAGGGTAAAAATTTTTTGAATCCCCCTAAATGAAAAGTGCTCTGTGTGTAAGATCTGTTACCGTATTACATCTTTCCATTCTGTTCATCTTTGCATTACAATTTCATCATCCTGCTCACAAGATTTTTGCCCAAAAATCATTTTAACCTGTTTTGCAGCAGGATTTACTTTTCTTAACTTCCATCATTGCTGAAATGTTAGTTGTCAAATTCTCCCCTGACTTAACTGCCCGTGTAACTCCATTGCCTTAAGTACATTTTCATGCTTGTAACTCAGAACATAATGTGGCCTCACTGTCTGCTAACAAAATATGGACTACAGAGCTCTCTCGTTTTATCAGCGATTTCTGAGCTAGGTGGCGCCAGCTAACTCAGGTTCGGTTATAATCCAATGCATGTCAGGACATGCCCTCCACAAATCTTTACAGCTGGGAAACATTTCCAAGGAGCCCACATTTTTGTTTGCTGAATTCAGACTATGGAAGATGAAACAGATGAAAGAACAAATATACTGTAGCGATTCCAGTATGTGGTTTTCATGATGCAAAATATCATCCAGCATTTTTTTTTATTGTTTTGTATGAATTATTGTTCAGCTTTGTATGCCTTCCAAGTGAGCTGATATTATTACAGTTACACTCAAGCTCATGTTATTTGGGGCATTTTTCTATTGTATCACTTGAGCCTTTCGAAATTCACTGTGATAAGTACAAGATCTTCATTTTCACCTTTAAAACTCTGCCTAACTCCATCCTCGTATTAATTCCTGCATTAATTTCTCATTAATTCTCTTTTGCTCCTTCTGGTCCTCTGCAGCCTTTTGCCCCCTAAGCAGGAAAAATATTTGTGTCCTGCACCCCCTTCTCCACCCCTCCATTGGCAAAATTCCAGCCTCATTGAAGTCAGGGCAAACTTTGCCATTGGTTTCAATGGGGCCAGGATTTCACTTTGTGTATCTAACTAGTTTCCAGTTTTCATTGCTGAGCTGACATAAATCCAGCACATAAACTTGAACTGGCTGTCTGCTCTTAAAAGAAACTAGGAATTATTAACTTCTGGAACTCATGGCCACTAGATGTCATCATTAGCAGGATTCAAATTATTATGCTTTTATAAGCAAGATCCTCAGCTAGTATAAGATGGCATAGCTCTATTGGCTTCCAGGGAGCTATACCAATTTACACCAGCTGAGGATCTTTCTGTTATAGATGGGATTTTCAAAAGCGTTTCTCATTGGCCTAACTCTGCTTGCATTGAAGTCAGTGGGAGTTTTACCCCATCCTTGATGCCTTCACTGTGCCTGGCTCCAGACATGTTTTAAAGAGCATTACATTCACTCACCCACTGTAAAAAGAATACACACTCACACACCTGTGTCTCCATCTTAGTGAGTAAATTATAAATTAAAAATATGTTACCTATGGAAGACGGTCCAATAAAAGATATTACCTCACCCATCTTGTTTCTCTCTTTCTCATTACAGTCCGGAACAAACCTTCCCCTTTTTACTCCAAACCAATGTTGCTGCAGTGGTAACTGTTTTGTGGTTCACCCAGACTGGTAAGGGGTTATATCACTGCCTGCCCTGTAACCGTGGGTGCCTTTACGCTGTGCAGCTCTGTTTCCCCTGACACCAGGAACCTGCCCACAAGCACAAGGTTTCACTTTGGTTTCCATCAGTCTAGTTACTCCATGCAGGGTGACACCAACAGTCTTCCAGTCCTGAGTCCCTCCAAATCCATCCTTCCTGAGTTCTAAATTAACAGGCACTCACAGTTTTCCTCTCTGCTTAGTTGCCACCAAAGGGGTGGGTATTTGAAGCTGGCTTTGTGTAAAAATCTGATCTGTGAAAACACCAGCCCTGCCTGATTACTTCACCACCCTATTGCACCACAGTTACGGTTGTCTCTCTTTCTATATATATACAGACATACATTCATAACCATGGCCTGTGTACGATTCTCATAATGACTGTCGAGTTCAGATCATTACAAGCTTTCATGAAAAACCTTTATCCAATATAGTCTTATTACACAATAACAATGTGCACGATCAGTTGATTTAACTGCTTATATCTGAGGTTTAACCGCCCTGTTCTTGCATTAGGGTGTTTGCCCCCACTACCTGATGCTAGAGTTTTGGCCATGACTGCCCCTGCTTTTCTGCAGTGCCGCTGGCTACTTTGTTCTTCAATGGCTCAGTATGTTTAATTATCTCTGAAATGACTCAGAGCTTGAGTCTTGACACTTCCTCGACACCTACACTTCCTCCAGCAGTTGTGTCACACCGTGCTGGGCTTTTCCTACCCTTTACCAGGTAACATGAATTTATGAGCACTTTTACTACCTGGAGTCTTTCTCATTCAGGGGAGATCAGACAGATGTCATCTTACGGCTGTGCCTAGTTTCCCTGCTCTCAGCAGCATTCTGGCCCACTGCATTTCCTGGCTGGGCAGGGGTCTCACGGTACCTACCAGTCTTCCCTGCTCCTGATGGTGTTCTGGCTCCCAAGCAGGTCTGGTTGTGCAAACTGCGGAGTCCGCGCACCAAAGTAATCTGGTGTCTGAGGGCTAGTTTCATGCCTTCAGGGATGATGAACCAGAGGGGAAAAGTCTGAGAGTCTCTAGTAGTTAAGAACTTGGGGAGGACAGATTTGGGGAGACTAGGGCTGTTGGTGTGACCCTGCATAGAGTAACTAGGCTGGTGGAAGCCGGAGTAAGATCCTATGCTTGTGGGCAGAGACTGGTGTCAGGGTCTAACGAAAGTTGCTCAAAACAAAGGCATCCAGGGTTACAGGGAAGCCAGTAGGGGAGAGGGATAGCTCAGTGGTTTGAGCATTGGCCTGCTAAACTCTGGATTGTGAGTTCAACCCTCAAGGGGGCCATTTAGAGATGTGGGGCAAAAATCTGGATTAGTTCTGCTTTGAGCAGGGGGTTGGACTAGCTGAAGTCCATTCCAATCCTGATGCTCTATGAGAACACATCCCTAGTCTAGGTGATTTTCCAAATGTCTCAGTATCCTCATGTCTGTCACTTTCATGTGGCTGGGATATCTGATTTCCAGTTGCTCCTGCAGGTCATCCCCAGTGGATGGGAGCTCAGGGATCAGTAGGCCTCAGTGGGTGACTGAGATGTCAAAGGTTCATGAGCCTTAGGTGACCCATGCTGACTGCACACTCCAGGAAGCAACAAAGGGAAGGTCAGGCAGAGCAAGCCCCTTTACTATGTTTGTTTTCTCCTTTAGCCCATAACCGTGTAAGCATTTCCTGAGCACAAGGCATCCTGTTTTGTGTCAGCGGGAAAGACGGAGCAATAAATCTGTAATAAAACAGAGAAATCTCCAAGAAACATGCTGCCAGCACAGACTGAAAAGAATAGTGCAAAAGGCATGGAGTGCTGAGTTACAAAACCAAAGCAACTCCTCTTCCCAAGAAAATAAAGGCCTTAGGTGTCATTAATTTTACTCCCAAACAGATGTGAACTGCTCAGACTTCTGAAGGTGAAGATTGTCTCAGTGAGTCCCTACAGGTTCATCAAGTGACTTGGCCAAGTGGCTGTATCCTTTGAAATACCACCCTTGATGTTGGCTTAAGTTACTCTCCAGCAAAGTCTCCTGCGGTGACATGTGGTTGTGTAAATGGACGGTGAGAAGTGAGGGGTATGCATCAGTACAAGTAAACGTTGCTCGTTGCTCGTGATTGTTGAATAACAGTGGTGCGAGAAGTCTAAGACCAACATCTTAGGTGCTCATCAGAGACAGAGCTGAGATGATGCTTCCTGCTGCTGGGTGTGTGTGCATACGTGTGCGTGTACAGACCTCAGAGCAGAAATATATTTGCTGATTGAGATTTATATGAATATAAGACAAAGGTGCCCATCCAGGACACTAGAAGCCCCTGCCATATATTACAAAAACAAACGTAATTACACCACATGCAGATCACCAATCTCCCCTGTCACCCACAAATCTGATTTCCCTCCATAGCCCAATCTTGCAGCAGCCAGCCTAAATAGATGTACATTGAGTTGTGTCCCATAGGTCAACATACTCAGTCATTTCAGACCAAGACACTAATAATAAATAATAATCTTATATTATCAAGTTAATGGTAAGCTCGGTGACAGATGGAAAAGTCTGTTGATAAAGTCTCTAAACAGCACACTTTTCTTTCTTAGCTCTCTCCAGGCGCGCAAAGAAAGGGACTCTTTTGTTGTGAGACTTTCCCAGTGATCTTTGGATCATGCTTTTTTGAAAACCAACCAACCAACCAACCAGATTGGTCTGGTAGATATGGCAGTGTTAAGCAGTGATTTATCATGAGTACTGATATTTCATTGGATTAGTTTTTTATTCGGTTTGTGCACATTCCTGTTGCCTTCACATTCCACAGGAGGAGAATCCTTTTTCTGTGTACTCAGGAACCCAATGGTGCTCAGCGAAATCCCTAGGCAGAACAAGCAATCCCAAGCAAAGGCAGGATGTGTCATGTTAGCATCATGGCCAGGTAGATGACAAAAAGTTTAAATAGCGATACATCATGGACCATAAACAGTACGAATGCTATCATTTCTTTGTGGACAATCTATTCAGCCATTTCTAATGAGCTCCCCAATAGTCTGAAAATTGCTGCTTCTGTAGGTATACTTATCACTGATTTAACAAGGTTTTGAGGGAAGTTTGAGAGTATTTTCCTGGGTTGGAATTAAGGAGGCTATTTTACAGCTTTGATTTATTGGCTTGCTGTGTTAATTCATGATATGAAGATAAACATTTTTTGCTGCTGGGTGGTTATCATTTGTGAGTATGAATCTAATTGTTAAGGCACCCAGAATTTTTTTGTTTGGGTTTGTTATTTAAATCTAATATATATATATATAGTTCATAATGTGCTTAGCTTATATTGAGAGAAAAATATTCTGTCACTGCAAAATAATTTATTATTGCCATCGTTGATGTTATCATTCAGAATATTTTACAAATTAATCCAACTCAGAGTTCTTTTTTGGTACATTGATACAATTCTAATAATTCCATACAACAATTGTACTTCTGTTTTCTAGTATACTACCCATGTAGTGATCATCAGTATTTTGTGACACCAAATTCATGGATTAAATCTGAGGCCTTCCTTCAGGATTATAGGGAAAATGTTTCTAAAGGCAGCAATACATAGATAGATAGTGTGATCTTCTATTCCTGACAATCTATGGGTGAAATCCTGGTGCCATGGAAATCAATGGGAGTTTGCCATTGACTTCAATGGGACTAGGATTTCACCCCAGGAGTTCATATCTGACTGTTCATGCTATCAGAAGGCTCAGCTTGTGTGCTCCAGTTCAGGAAAGCATATACTAAGTCCATCGCTATGCAGGACAGCACTTAAATGTACGCTTTGCTTTGACTTCAACGGTACTTCTGCAGGTGCTTATATAGTTAAGCATGGGAGTAACTGTTTTCCTGAATCAGAGCATTTATGTGTAATTAAGTAAATCTGTCACTGCCATCATGTATTTTGTATACTTATTTTTAATATGAAATAAATTCCAGCATGAACCAAAGAGGTATAAAACGCCCTTCCAAGTTTTATTTATTGCTCTATGCTGGTATTCAGATACATGCAAAAAGCCTAATATAAGACACTGCGTTTTCCAGAAGACATATTGGTTGCAACCTCAGTTCAGCACCAAAGGTAATTTATAGGCAGGGATTCAGTATATTGCGTCAGCTGCTTATGCATAATGTAGTCAAATAGCTCATTAAAACAGAAGGATTGCAAGGATCCTTGCAGGAGTATTGCTTCCTATGGGTCCAATTCTGGGAGGTGCTGAGCCCCTTGGACTCAGAAAGGGTCTCTCTTTGCAGATTTCCTTTTCAAATGTCATGCTTGTTTTCCAGAAAATATGTTTGAAAAACGGCCCTGCTGTGACTCTGACAGTATGTTGCATTACTTCATGAGCACAGCTACCTGTGGTCCAAAACCTAGGCTTATTCAGAATGGCCAGTCATGTGGGATATGGTGATTACTAACTGCTCCCATTGCATCCACTGGTAATTACAGACTAAGCCCTAAATAACAATGTCAGAAGCAATAGAAATCAGACCTGTAGGCCTTAATTCAGGAGACGGAGAAACAACAATAGCCCCTGTGTATTAGTCAATGAAATAAAACCAAGGAAGAGGGGAAAAAGTCAGATGTCTCTAAATAAAAGCCTAATCTGGCTTCCTTCTCCAAAGTGCAGAGAGCTCTATACACAGAGGACATGGAACAGTTCCTCTGTGTCCATTTGCAGGCAGGACAGCGTATAGAATCTCAAGGAGTGTAGGCATTATTGCTGTGGGGGAATGGCCCCCTGAGTGATCAAACAAACGGGGTGGGAGGAAGCAGTCAAGGAGGGGTGGTGATTTAATTAGGCCAGTAGATTCACTGCTATGCCGGTCACTGCCCTTGTGGAGTGGTGCATGATAGGCAGTTAGAGTTAGGGGGGGAAAGAGGTCGGCATTACAGATGGTCAGAAGCCAGACTTCCATGTGAGAGCTCTAGAATTCAGGAGGTAGCTACCTCATTCTACACCTGGTGTCACACAAAACTAAGTCCTTCCTGAAACCTGAACATCTTTCACTCATAGTATTGACAGTATGGGGATGTAAAATAATGGGGAAGGCTAAGACCTTGCATAGGAATGCAGGGCTGTTCGAGGCTCAAGTTCTAAAGCCCTACATTAAGATTTAAGGTAATTACTGCTGGGGAATCAAACAAACTTCATCTATGATACAATGGGAAATCCTAGGAATAACCAAGTTCAGGATTGTTTGCCTGGAGGCTGATGGTGGAGTTTCAGTAACTCAGAAACAGTAATACAACCAATGTTGGGTTAGGACACTAGCTCAGAATCTCTGGGCTCTGTTGAGGATATGGTAGGAAGTCAGCCTCTGAGAGTGCACCATCAGCTTCTATGCTACCACCAGCTTCAGTGAGAAGGGATGATGCTCTGCCCCTGGCAGTGGAATGCCCATAATTCACTCTGCCAAGGGGCTGTGCAGACAGCACTGATGGTGCCAGTGTAGCCCATTGGTGAGTGTGTGTTACAGGTCCCCCACTGATCAATCCAGAGAGGTCATGAGTCTGTTAAAGCCTCCAACTACAGAGCTGTAGCTCAAGCTGTACCAGCTCATGCTTTTAACTCTGGATGTCACCTGTTCAGTCCTCGGTGTATCTGCCAAGAAGACACTCATCCCACCACATGCAAAGTGATAAGACAGGATCTCCACTGAAAATTAAGTGGTTTAAATAAACAACAACACAGAACAACAACCTCCCCCCAACTCAGATAATTTTAGCTGTGCAAAACACCAGGGGAGACATGAGCAATATTTGCCAAATACAATCTCCCACTCTATGTATTAGTCAGAAATTTGAAAATTGGATTTCTCCCCTAAGAATGAAACAAAACCCAAAGTAAAATGAGAAAACAATGAGTTGAGATTATTGTCATATTTTCTTCAGAGTACCGTAGCTTGCTGCCCCCACGGCACCCCTGTGAAAATAGACAGGGCTATGTATACATGCAAGTTAAAGTGAACTATGTGCAATCCTAGCCAATTTGGTGAGGTGCGTGTGTCTGAGGATGCCTGGAGAGAGAGTCACAGTGCTGTGGGAGTGCTGCTGTTTGTATCACTTCTCCAACGGCATGCATCTCACTCTGATGTTTGGAGATCAGAGATGACTCATTTCTGGTGTTTGGTGGATTCTAGGCTGAGCAGCACTGCATCTGAACATAAAAACACATTTGAATTGGAGAAGCTCTTGATGGTTAATCAGGAGGCTGTTGCTCCTGCCTGCATGCCAAACCTTGCCCACTCTTCCATAACTGTATCCACAGGTCCACCAGCTAATGCGATTGGTTCTCATCCCTCCATAAGCCCCTCAAGCATGTCATCCCAAAGAAAGTGGGGAGTGTGAGATTATTATACGGGAGTGAGGGATGTGGCTGCAATTGTCAACAGGTACCCTCCTTCTTGGAAGGTGGGGCTGTGGACTGAGTCACATGCACTGCAGATTGTGATGAACAGCATGCTCTAGTTTCTGTTGTGTTAGAGTTTCATAATTTTTCAGTCAAATTAATGTAGTTGTTGAACACCACTATGGGGACGAAAGCAAGTCCATGATCTCACTCATCTTCTTGCAGAGCTGACTGGCTGCAAAGAAAGGAACCAACTGCACTCTTGAAAGTTTTGCTGCACTGCCTTCTTCTTGTTGCCAGGTATTCTGGGGAGAGACTGTCTGTTGCAAGCTCCCCAAAGATGGTGCAATTCTGCACCGTGTCCTATATTAGAATTGTGGCTAAATGGATCCAATCCAGCTCTCTAAACTTTTGGGGATCTTTCAGATGTGAATCTGGAGCAATAATGGTGTCGTTTCACTCTGATGGGCACTGCCGGAGACGTTTGCAAAATGCCCCATAAACCAGAACTGTTGAGCTGTGTACAGCTCTAACAAGGCAGATAACAGATGATTAGACACCATGCACACAATTCTAAAGGTCAACAGAACCTTTGCTGACTTAAGCGCTGGAAGGTCAAGCGCAACAGAAGCTGTCCACAGGGAAACCATCTTAAAATGGAACACAGGGCTTCAATGCTGTTTGCAGGCTGAGGGGCAGAACCTCAAGGGACATCGTTGCCTTCTTGTTCGAAACTAGATGGTTCCATGAAAACAATTTTCCATTGCAGTGCAAATCTGGAGTGGTAATAAGGCCACATGGTCTATTTTTTCAAGCATATGTAAAGCTCTTCTCCTTGATTCCTAATGCATCATTGTGGTGCAATAGAGAGCTCCATAACATCAATACAATTGTGCGGGGGGTGGGGAGGACACATGAAACCACTTCATATTGTTTCTTGGAACACATTACTCATGGTATAAGTTTCACTTCATTTCCATCTCAAAGACCTTGTTCTTGAGAGCAGAGATTTTATGGCCTTCCACTTGTTTTATATATTTTGGCATGGGCCTACCACTCTTACAATAGAGGAGCTCTTTGTGCCTCTACGTGCATATTTGGTGGGTGCAACTTAAGCAAAACCTTTGAAATGTTGGCCTTAGAGGTCATCCAAAGGAATGTCAGTGTTTGTCATCAGTTTACAGGCCAAATCCTAAACTCCTTCCCTGCAAGTAATCTCTTTGAAGTAAATAGAACCACACATGTGAGGGTAAGGCCATTAAGACTAGTGGGTGGAACAGAAAGGTAAGTTTTAAGCTATGACCTATATTCTGTCTTGATCTTTTTCTCTCCCCCCACATAATTCAATACCAATAATAGACAAATAAAAAGGCAGACACCCAAGAAACAACCGGAAACTTGCTTGATAAAATCCACAGAGCTGGAAAAATGTAATTCCCTTGTCCCAGCACTTTCCTCGAGTTCTGATCATGGTTATGTATGACTACGTTACTAGACTAGCAGGTCAGGTGCAAAACACAGTAACTAACAAAAGTGTTTTCAGGGATACAATTAAAAGGAGGGGGGAAAGAGAAAAAAAAGTCTTCAGGAAAGCTGGCAAAATGTTTGCAGAGACAGTTAACAGCAGATGCCCCCAAAGAGGAAATTACAACATATGGCATCTGGGGTTTTGGTTAGGCAACTTTTGTAAAGTTCAGAGCAGCTGGGATTAGTAACTGGTAACAGAGTGAGACAGATTTATAGGGCCCACACATGGCAATATTTTTATAGAAAATTAGTAAAAACCATTATACTTCTAGGATGAAGAGATTAATACGCACAAGTTTGCATTTTTTCAAGAGCAATCATATTTAGTCTCAGTAAACTGGAAGAATTGAGTAATTTCTTGGATTAACTGGAGGTGTAATCCATAATAAAAATCTGAAGAGGACTGCCAAACTTTGTTTCTCAGAAGATTAGAGTAATGAGTTGATTTCACATTAGTAGAATTCATACCAGACTGCAACCGCATTATCTATTAGTCCTGAATTTAAGGGGTTGATTTGCAAAGACCAGGCAATTAAACAAAGAACTCAACAGATTTTTTTTTTTGAAATTTAGTGTTTGTGCAAATTGCTGGACTGACGTCTTTGGAAACTGAAGTGTTATATTTATTCACAGGACAAGTACAGCAAAGTCTTCCCAGCCAATCCATTCTGATCTAGAGGCATCCTTCAGTTCTGTTTTCAAGCGTCATGCAGACTTGGCCATCATGCTGTGGTTTACCAAGAGATGTGTCAATATAGTGCCAGTTGGGTGGAGGAATGATCATGTGGATGTTTGCCCACTGAGAATGGGGCTCAGAGCACCAAACTCATTTCACACAGGCCCTTAGGTAGCCATCAGAAATGGGCACTGACTAATCATTACAAGCACGGACTATGGCTTGGTTTGAAGAGGTGATAAAAAAGGGTTTCAGAGCCCATTATCAACTGTTTGTAATCTCCATCTTCTTTACCAACCTCTGATACCTTATTGCCGATATCCTGTTACCCTATATTCCATTACCAACCACTGTCTTCTTGGTCATCCCCCTAACATCTTGGTCATTCAGATACCCATATGTTACAGATTTTTTAAAAAAGTCTAGTTACATTACTATTCAAGAACTGCTAATATTTTGCCAGTGCCTTGAGTATTCCTAAGCCTTTCTTAGACTGTAATCTCTTCCAATCAGAAACAGTGTTTTTGGTCTCTGTTTTAACACCACCTAGCGTGACGGAGTACTTGTCTGTGACTGGGCCTCCTAGGGACTGCACAACACAAACATTAATAAAATCCCTTGCCTAATGGTGAAAGCAAGCTAGACAGTAGAGATCCTGCCAAGTGAAAGTTAAATGGACTCTACCAGAATCTGATCTGAGTCTCAAAGCAGCCTTTGTGGCTATCTCCCTACCCTTTAGCGTGTCTGTCCATTCTAGGTACTCCAAAAAGCTTACTCCATTCTGTGTCTGGTGACTAGTGGGGTTACATTAGGCTCCACTTTGTTCTGGGTGTAGAAGTCAGAATTGAAGTTCATTCTTCAGTTAATGCACTACAAAAGCTAACATGCTGCAGTGGTCATTTACTTTAAGAAAAAGAGGTGTTCAGAATTACTGTGTCTGCGAGGAAGAATTTAAGGGCTGGATTCTCCTCTCACATCTGTTTTTACCTTCACCTTCTGCAAGAATTACTCCTGATAAGTGCTTTTACCTGTGAGATATGTTTCACTTCTAGTGTGTTGAGATCAGGAAAGCTGGGACCGAGAACACACTGGACAGCAGACGTTACCTTTTCATTCTAAACTGATTATTATTTTTATGGTCCTGTACATTCATACAGCGCTTTGCTTATGATAAAAAGGAAGGGTTCTGCCCTGGAAAGCAGACACACATGATGCAAGAGATCAGCTCAAGCAGGAGGAGATTTGCAGGCACTGCTGGGGAAGAGGTAGTACCAGGCAGCTTTGGCAGAGAGGTAGGTTTGAAGAAGGGAATGAGAGCTTTGCATGTGGGAAGTGGGAGGCAGCTCCCAGCACAGGTGTTATCAGAAAAGGAGCTCCACATTGGAAAGAGGGAGTGAGAGGCAAAGGGAGAAAATTGGAAATGGGGGTGCCTGGGGACTGCAATGGGGTTACAGAGGTTTGGCACAAGATGTGCAATTTCACTTCAATGGAGAATAAATGAGTGACAGTTGTTTTAGCACATGGGTAATCAATTGTTACACTGTCCCTTGAGTCAATAGGTTGCTTTTAACACCTTCAAGCTGATTTGCTTATCACCCTCTCAACCATGTCTGTAACAGGCATATCGCGGCTATTAATCATTCATTGACCCTTTGTGAATCATTTGTATATATGAAACCTGAATTCAAAATGTCACCAAATAGGGTGATTTAGAGCAGTGTTTCTTAATGACCGGTCTGTGGACCAGTGCCAGTGCCTGAGATCTCCCTGACACAGTTCAGGAAGGCAGAAAGCCAGTCCCTGGTATCAAAAATGGTGAGAAACACTGATTTAGAGGATGTTGGATTAATTTAGTCCAGATTTTCCCCTTCGCCCTCCCTCCCCGAAGACAGAACTCCTAAAGCTACAAAGACATTGTTTTTGAATTGTCTGCAAAATGTAGACACCACCACAGAAGATACTGTCCTGTCCTGTGCAGCACATTTTCAGTTCTGGGCTTCCTCACTTACAGCAATTTGTATGTGATGGCACCGCTCTCGAAAGGGCCTTGCACATTCATGATGCTGTCCTGCTGTACCAACAAACAAATAATAAAGATACAATACATTGCATGATGTATCAATCACACCAGCCCTGTTACAGTCCAGTGGGGGCCATGTGGCTTTGCACAACCCTTTGGGACAAGGATTGTCCTCTTTTAATTTGAATGTACAGTGCCTGGCATAATCAGGTTCTGATCCATGACTGACTCTACTTCAATGATCATATTCATTAATAATAATGTGCCTGAAAGCTGTATTGTCACATTATCCAGGTGAGTGACTCAGTGGAGAATATTCAGCTCATTACATCTACTTCATACCTTCTTTTATAAGGTTTCATATTTCCACACACACTTCTCACATCCCTTTAACTTGCTATAATTTATGACTCTCCTTCCTTGCCCCTTCCCCCCACCTGTGAGGTCTGACTGGATTAACTATGAGGTCTGCAGTCTGCAAACATTTAAAAACTCCAGCCTGTATCTCTCTGGCATGGAAAGGAGACATGAAATGATACATAATGTTTTTCCATCAACCTCCCTTCACCCGACCTCTCTCAGTTCCCACGGACCCCAGTGGAGCCAACCCCTGCCCTTTGGGAGGGATCTAATTTTGGGTCACCATATGAAAATGTCAGAACACTCTGAAAGGCCTCTTGGCAGGTCACTGGGTCAGTAAACCTGAGACTGGCTGTGTGCAGGTGTCCCCAGCACAGAAAGGTCTTTACAGAAGGCAAAAAAGGCCTTGTGGAAGCCAGAGTCACGCGAGCTGGATGTGGTTTATCAAACAAGGGCCAACATCTCTCACTCTCACTGTCACAGCGCTGCTCCGAGGGCAACCTGATCTGCCTTTAATCTACTCTAACCACAGGACAAGTGGTTTAAATAAAACCCTGCATGACTGAGTCACTCCACTTCTGGCTTTTATATGACATGCTGAGAAGCAATAGTTTATTTTGCCTGAGTAACAAAATTAATAGAAGAGAAACATTTTCATTATGTGGTGACTGGAGTGGAGTGGGGGCGGGCCCCAGAGAAATTTGGGTGGGAAGGGCTGCACGTGACAAAAGGGAAATCATGAAAAAAAAGAAAGTTGTGAGTTTTCCTGGCACATCTGGTTAAAAAGAACACCACCAGAACAAACAGCTTTTACAGACAAATCGAGAGACTTTCTTTTAGCAACTGGCTACTTTAAGAGCCCAGACCTGAAGCCCTGCTGGCTTTAAAGCAGCTGCATTGCACGCTTTTATTAACAAGAGCTCCTTAAAGTCTGAAATTCTCAAGGTGCAGGTCTGAGGAATGGGCTTGGCGAGTATTAGATTACAAGGAAGAGAAGAACCAGCTGAAATGCCTTGGGGCCTTTGGGGGAATCTGTCTGCAGTGTTCTATTTCCATTTCATGCAAGCGGGAAAGAAGTGTGTGCGTGTGTGTATGTGTATGTGTGTGAGAGAGAGAGAGTTCTTTGTCTCATTATAATCAGAGAGAGAGAGTGTGTCATATATTATTATTATTATTAATATTAACGATCATGTTTATTACTATAATGCCTAGGGGTCCCATTGTGCTAGGCACAGGACAGTGGGCTGCCCCTACCCTGAAGAGTTTACAGATGGATACAGGTGGGGCAAAGGGTAGATCGCAGGCAGAATGAACAATGCGATGGCAGTAAACATCATATTAGTTCCACATTTCTGATGGGGTAGGAGGGTTTGGTGGGCTGAGGAAGGGCTGAGGAGTGGGGGGAACAGGGCAAGGGAAAAGAGGGTCTGAAGGGCAGGCATGGAGTAAAGCTGAAGGGATGAGCCTTTGAAGGGGCAAGAAGAAAGGTGTTGGAGTAACCAGCCCACCAGTGCTGGACAGAGAAAGTTCAGTCAAAACTGTGGCAAGTTCTCTAAAGATTTGAAGGTCCCTGCTTTGGCACTTCTGCTCCTATTGGCTGGAGTGTCTGGCTGGCTCCTCTGCAGTTTTTCCCCAAGGCCGCATGGTGGGGGGAAAGGAGGGACCGCCTGGGTTTTAGTTTCCCTAGGCTGGGTGTAGGGTGAGGTGTCCCCTGCACAGTTCTGGGCTCAAAGAGGTCCAGGGGAGACAGGTAGCCGCAGTTAGACCCCATTTTAAAACCTCCCATCCAGTGCAGCAGTCACTTCTTTGGCTGCTTCTACCATCTGGGAACAGGAATTGGTCTCTTCGGTCACTATCAATTAGATCTACTGTTTTCATTTTAGTTAAAGGTTATTTGCAACGGAGGAAGCAAATTATCACAGACTGTTCTCTCAGATGCACCTATCTACTGTAACCTTTGTAACCCCTCAGTCACAGGCTTCTTATCCAAGACTTCCACTGCCACTAAGAAAAGTGGGAGGGACACTATTAAACATAATCTTGACTGTGAAGCTGAAGATTCTTAAAACTCTCCCTTATCCTGAGCCTTTTAGGAATATCTGGATATGAGATGGATAATATCTTCCCTGGCATATCAAACATAAGCTGCTTTCAAGGCCTTTCACTTTCAAGGCCTTCCTGACATAAAGCTAAATATGAGTCAACAGTGTGATGCCATTGCAAAAAAAGCAAACATGATTCTGGGATGCATTAACGGGTGTGTTGAGAGCAAGACACAAGAAGTCATTCTTCTGCTCTACTCTATGCTGGTCAGGCCTCAGCTGAAATATTGTGTCCAGTTCTGGGTACCACATTTCAAGAAAGATGTGGAGAAATTGAAGAGGGTCCAGAGAAGAGCAACAACAATGATTAAAGGTCTTGAGAACATGACCTGTGAAGGAAGGCTGAAAGAAATGGGTTTGTTTAGTTTGGAAAAGAGAAGACTTAGAGGCGACATGATCACAGTTTCAGGTATTTAAAAAGAGTGTCATAAGAAGAGGGAGACAACTTGTTCACCTTTTTTCGGGATTTAAAAGAGTGTCATAAGAAGGAGGGAGAAAAAACTTGTTCACCTTTAAGCCTCTAAGGTAGAAACAAGAACAACTGGCTTAAACTGTAGCAAGGGAGGTTTAGGTTGGACATTAGGAAAAAGTTCCTAACCGTCAGGGTGGTTAAACACTGGAATAAACTGCCTAGGGAGGTCGTGGAATCTCCATCTCTGAAGATATTTAAGAGTAGGTTAGATAAATGTCTATCAGGGATGGTCTAGACAGTATTTGGTCCTGCCATGAGGGCAGGGGGCTGGACTCGATGACCTCTTGAGGTCCCTTCCAGCCTTAGAATCTATGAATAACCTATCCCCAGTCTACCTATCATCTCTCATTCAGTATTGAATGATTGATTCCTGTCTATTGGCCAATGATGTCAGCTTCTGTTGCCCACCTTTGTGCTTTCGCCCATGCTGATCCTCACAGCTGGGGAAACTCCCCGTAAACATCTGCAAAACTAACTCATTAGCCATCTTCAAATCCCTTCTGAAAATCCTCTTTTGCCATAATGCCTACAAAAAAACTCAACAATGGTTTGGCTGTGGGTGTGATAAAACCACGGCTATCATGCTGATCAATATTGTTGCCCGTGTGTATCCATCTGTTGTCTCTTGTCTTATATTTAGATTGTAAGCTCCTTGAGGCAAGAACATGATAACACAGGGCTTTTTGATATTGGAGAAAATATAGCCTCGAGGCCTGAACAGTCAGGGCATGTATAACTCTCCCCCCGCAATGATATGGAGGACCCAGGTCACACAAGCTATTTACACCCTTAACTTACATTGTGCTTTTGCTACCATTGGTGAATAAATATATCTCTTAAGTGTTCCCTCAGACTGAGCAGGAATCTGCACAATACAACACACACTCTCAAGAGGTGCAGGGGGGAAGCAGGGCAGATTGCCAAACAAAGGAAAGGGGGAGAGATTTCACAGGGACGCTCTCGTAAATAATTTGTCTGGCTACTAGATTACAGTGTAGAGGCTCACTGAAGGAGTTAGTGAGTGAGCAAAGGGAGCCACAGAAGAGAACTTAACCCAAGAGAAAATAAATATTGCAGAGGAGTCTTGCATGCTCTATGGGAAAGAGGTAATTATTACATTTAGCTTCCTATTGCAGTTTCAAGTGGACCCATTGTCCTTCTTCACTTCCTAAATGATAGTGAAATGTTGCAATGTGCTGTTGAATAGTGGCTATGCTTCACCCCCCGAGATGGCTGCACTTCAGTGATGGTACTTTCCTGAACTGGTGGCCTTTGGCCGCTTCTGTATATCATATAGAACATTGCGAGCTACTGAACAAGGAAGAACCCATGGAGTACCAGCAAAAGCCTCTGAACAAACCTAACTGAACATAGACAAAAACTCATGTTTTGGTTGGACTGGATTTACTGAACGATACATCAAAGTTGCACATAAATGATGGCACTCTGTACCAGAGATCAGCCACAATTTCCACATGCAGACTCCATAGAGCTTTACTGGGCACTGCATTGGCTCAGTCAAGTCACTACAATTGCTATGCTTTGGTTTTGTTTAAAATGAGCATGGATGGATGGATAGATAGATAGAGGGGTGTGTGAGGATAGATAGATAGATAGAGCGGGTGTATAGGGATAGATAGATAGATAGATAGATAGATAGATAGATAGATAGATAGATAGAAGTCTATACAAATGAAACAGGTGTTTAATCTTGAATTCCTTGTCATGTGTGCTTTGCAGCTAGTGAAGGGGCATGCAACTCAAACATGTTGCACGTTACCCCATGGTAATGCTCTTACTTAGATAAGATAATGCTTGGCTTACTTTAAAAGGCACAGCCCAAAGATAACAAAGGAAGGTATAAAGTATCTTAGGGCATTTTGCTGAACTTGCTTCCTGCCTCCAAAAGAAACATCCATAAGCAGCCTGTCCATAAAACCAGGGGGTATCTTGCTTTGACTACCACTGAATTGAAAAATCAAACACAGCCTTTGTGTACCAGCATAGAGAACCCCAACGTCATAATCTATTAGATAGCCCAGCCTAGTGGCTTCAAGTTTCCAAATGTGCAATAGATTTGCCTGTCCCTTAACTTCTCTGAGGGAATGAAAAAGTCCCATATTGTTCTCATTTGTTTTCCCCAACCTCCCCACGGCCCCAAGGGTTGTATTTCATAAGGTTGGAAATGTCAGTACATACATTTCCGATTCTTCAAGAAAATGCATCATGACCGAAATCAGTTACAGAAGAGGCCAGAAATGCTTGTGATTAATAAACATCAAGGAGCTAGAATTTTAACTATACCACCCTGCTAAGAAATCTCAGCAGAGCAGCAGAATTACTGCTTGCAGTGTATTTGTTCTCGTGCAGTAGGTAGTATACTAAGGAAAGGGATACACATGATGGATGAGCATTTTGATGAAACATAATAGGGATCAGGGTAGATCCTAAAACTGTGCAATGATGGATGGTAAAATGCATGGATCATTGATCTAATCCAGTATGGCCATTCTTATGGTCTTATGTTATATTGTCAAGATAAGAGTAATCAAATCTCAGGCTTTGTGCCCTGAGCTGTTCTGCAGAAGAATGCACAGCATTGCACAAATGGCTAGGTCCATTAGATAACCATATGGTACTAGCTACTGATAGACGCAGAATACCCATCTGGATGTAGGGTGACCAAATGTTCTAATTTTATAGGGACAGTCCTGATATTTGGGGCTTTTTCTTATATAGACACCTATTATTCCCCACCCCTGTCCCGATTTTTCACCCTTGATATCCGGTCACCCTCTCTGGATGGATCAATGTTTTGACCTGGTATAGCAAATCCTAAATTCCAGAGGTATTCCTTACAGTGAGGCCAATCCTGCTCCCATGGAAGTCGGTGGAAAACTCCCAGTGTCCTTAACGGGAGCAGGATTGTACCATTCATATAGAGCTGGTAAAAAGTTTTCTAATTTTAACATTTTTTTGAAGGGACACATTTTTCAGCCAGCTATAATATATGCATTAGGTCATGGTCTGTGAAGCTCATATTATCAGGATATAAATGTAATATAATTATTTCCAGATGTTGTTATTATTTATTATTTGTCTTATCATCATATGTAGGGGCTCAAGTCATAGACTAAGACCCCATCACGCTAGTCATCGTACAAAGAAAAAAACCTACCAAGGGATGTGGCGGATTCTTCATTACCTGAAATCTTTAAATTAAGATTAGATGTATTTCTGAAAGAGATGCCTTGAGCTTAATGTTGGGACTAAGGAGTGAAGTTCTATAGCCAGTCCTAAGCAGGAGGCCGGAGCTGATGACTATAATGATCCTTTCTGGATTTAACATCTATGAACCAATGGAAAAACAAATTCCTCTGTTAATCTCTTTCTATTCCTATTTCCATTCCTATCTGCTGCTCGGCAGATAAATAGAAAACAAGATATATTAAAGCAGCAGAGAATCCTGTGGCACCTTATAGACTAACAGAGGTTTTGGAGCGTGAGCTTTCGTGGGTGAATACCCACTTCGTCAGACACAGGTAGTGGAAATTTCCAGGGGTAGGTATATATATGCTAGCAAGCAAGCTAGGAATAATCAGGTTGGTTCAAATCAGGGAGGACTGGGCCCATGTTACGCAAGTAGAGTGATGTGAACAACCAACGGAGAGAAACTGGTTTCTTGGTAATTTGGCAAGCATTCACCAGTCTTTTGTTTGTCCAGAGCTTGATGGTGTCACATTTGCAAATGAACGAGCTCCGCAGGTTTCTCTTTTGAAGTCTGTCTGATAGTTTTTTGCTGGCAGGTGCGCCACCTATAGGTCTGCTATGTGTAGGCATGGAGGTTGAAGTGTTCTCCTACAGGTTTTTGTATATTGCCATTCCTGATATCTGATTTGTGTCCATTTATCCTTTTCTGTAGTGACTGTCCAGTTTGGCCCATGTAATAGATATATTAAATAGACAGAAAACATATACCTTATAATTGATAAGGTTATAATTGATAACCTGTCCTTATATTCAAATATTCCATGGACCAGTTTTAAATATACACAGTATCTAACCAGAAAACAATAAACTTTTCAGCGCTTGCTAGAAGCGAATAATCTATAAAGGAAAAAGGAGAAAGAGAACGTAATACACTTCCCATTACAGAATCTCTGCATGTCTCCCATTGGTAGATAACTTGATTTGGCATCACCTACGAACCAAAGTGTTGTGACATGGTAACACAGGGCTTTTTGATATTGGAGAAAATACAGCCATGAGGCCTGAACACAGTCAGGGCATGTATAACTCTCTCCTGTCAATGATATAAATAGATGGGTTTAGCAGCCCTACCTTTACTCTCATGTGTTTATGTGGAATTTGTCCAATGTTAAGACATATGTCACCATATTCTGAACCTCTCTCTGGGGATGTAAAATTTGGAGGCAAAATCATCCTATCAAATCTGCAAGGCAGACCTGATATTAGTGCCACAATTGATAGTTTGTCTGTATTACAATAACTTCTCCAGCTACATCCCTTATCTATGGGTGGAAGTTCTATTACCTACACCTCAGGTCCCCACTGGTTCCAAAGGAGCTCTGAACGTTATCTAAGTCGGCCAAGAAGATCTGTGCGGGAAGATTGAAAACCCTGGGTTTGTTTAGTATGGAGAAGAGAAGACTGAGAGGAGACATGATAACAATTTTCAAGTACATAAAACGTTGTTACAAGGAGGAGGGAGAAAAATTGTTCTTCTTAACCTCTGAGGACAGGACAAGAAGCAATGGGCTTAAACAGCAGGAAGGGTGATTTAAGTTGGTCATTATGAAAAACCATCCTGTCAGGATGGTTAAGCATTGGAATAAATTGCCAAAGGAGGTTGTGGAATCTCCGTCATTGGAGATTTTTAAAAGCAGGTTAGACAAACACCTGCAGGGATGATCTAGACAATACTTAGTCCTGCCATGAATGCAGGGGACTGGACTAGATGGCCTCATGATGACCCTTCCAGTCCTCTGATTCTCTGATACTATGATCCTGCTGATTGCTGAGGCCCTTCTGTAAGGTGCTTACTATGCTCAGCGTTGATATTTGTGGGATCTCAGCACCTTTAAGGATGAGGCCCCATCCACGATGAAGTCTACTGACTTAAGTTTTGTTGAAAGTGAAGAGCATATCAGGTGGAAAAGCTATCTCACTGTTTGCTGGAATTGTGGCAGATGCGAGAACCTTGAACTAAATACATCTTTATACATCTACATTTGCTCAAGAAAAGGTCACAGAGCAGCCATTAGAAATTCAGAGTATCACGTTCATTCATTCTTGTGGAACACACATTTTCTCTGATCTTATGAAATCTGATGGCCAGTGCGGGAAAGCTATTGGGATCTTGGCTACACATATCTCATACAAAAGCCTGCCATTGCACTTACCTCCCAAAAAAATGTCCAGGAATGACCTGTCAGCAGGAAAAAAAAGGCAGAGACACAATCAAATGACTTGCCCATGTCTCTTTCCAAAGGCAGACCACAGCAAGAAGCGACATGGAAAGAGTTGTCTGTTAATCATTGTCAACCCTTGCCTGTGAGTGATCATCACAAACACTGTCACAGATTCTGTCTCAAAGACCACAAGTTTCCTGCCATGCTTTTTAGTAACTGTAGTATTTGATATTTTTAAGGCCAAATTTCAAACCCCAGCATGCAAAGTTGCCTGCTTACTTTTGCACTTGAAATTGACATAATATGTGGAAAAGGACATGCACAGCCATGTGCATGTGCACTCAAGCTTGTTCCTGGTAGGTGCATGCCCACTTTTGCAGATATGAAAGTGAACAGGTAAATCTGGATGCAGGTAAAGCCCATCTGAAATTCTGGTCTGGAAACACTTGCTCATGGAAGATTTTTGAAGAAAGCTCTAGAGTTTTACATCTTTATCATTTGATTTTTCATCCTCTCTTTCTTTTTATTATCAGGTTCATTTGTCTGAACACAGGGACATTTTCTTTATTAAGTTTTCATTGGCTTTTATTATATATTTCCTGCCTGAAATCACAATCCTGTGATTGTGGCATCACATTTTGTTGCTGTGAATTATGACCATGATGTCACAAACAGAAGCTGAAGACTTCAAGTGGGGAATATGAGGAAGGAGGAGATTTTAGCTTAAGCAATACTGATCCTATTTTCATGGAAATACTTCTAGTTTTAATAAAAAACTGAAAATATGTGACATACTGGCAGAATAATCTCTAAACAGAATGTTTTTGAAAGTTTCCATGAGGTGTCAGCTGCTATTTAACTAGAAACCCAAGGGATATTGAGGAAAGTTACTAATTATAAGTATCATAAAAGAATAAACACTGTGTTCCCATTTTATAATAGCAACACCTTTGGTTTACTCTAGATGCAACATTAAGCCCTGATTGGTTACTGAATGGAAAATCATGTGATTTTCTTGAACTGCAGACAAGGAGGCATCTGCAGTTATAAAATCAACTATTTCCTTTGGAAAAGGAAGGAAAATATTTGACAAAGATTGTTAAATACTTTTTTTGGGTTATTATTTTTTTAAGTACACACCAGCAATAATCAAAATTCTCAGGTTTTGGAAAAGAAAACATAAATCAGGATGGCTTCATTGGAAACCATTGGTGTTTTCCACATTTTATGGTGTCTGAAGTTTTATACCTCAACATCCTTTGTTCATTCTTTCTTTCTTTCTTTTAAATCTACACTGAAAGAGAATAATGGAGTAAGCTAAGTAGTTAACTTTTATATGCTACAGTGAAAAACTGATAAGAATAAAATACTTTTCTTTCTAACAACTATCTTGTCAAGGTAGGTGAGGTCATATCTTTTAGTGGACCAACTTCCATTGTTCCTCTAACCAAAAATTAGTCTGCGTAAGCTTGAAAGATTGTCTCTTTTACCAACAGAAGTTGGTCCGCTGAAAGATATTACCTTCCCCACTTTATCTCTCTAATATCCTGGGATCAACATGGCTACAACAACTCAGCAAACAAGATAGTTGTTAGGCATTTGATTATTAGATTCAGGGACTCCGTTTGGAGTGTTGGATTTTTTTGTTGTACTAACAGATTCTGGAATATGGACTCTTCTATACCAGCCTCTTGCCCAGCATTATCTTCCTCACTGCATGTTGTACTGGGAGACTGAGGATTCATCAGTACCTATTCTTCTCTTTCTTTAGTTACCACCTTTTCATCCTGTGACCCTATTTCTGTGCAGCTCAATTTCTGCCCCTTATAGAAATTTGAAATTCATGCTCAGGGTTTGGAGACTGGAAGTGGAACAGATGACTGAGTAAAGAGTCAAGGGAAGCATTTATGGCTAACATGTTCCAAAGTGACCACTGATTTGAAGTATATCAAACTTGGAAAACCCTAAGTTGACACACTTGGTACCTGATTTTCAGACAATGTTGAGCACCTATAGAACTTTATCGGAAATCAATGGGAGCTACAGGTACTTAGCAACCTTGAAAAAATCAGGACAAAGGGGTCTCTCACTGGGCATCTAAAATCATTTTTGAATTTTTTTACCAAACAGAACAAATAAAGTTTTTGACCTTCTTTTTGTATTAAATTATTGTGAGAGTTGCAGTTTTTCAGTGAGAAGTCTATGAAATAGTTTGAGATGCAGACAAAGAAAACTTTTGAAGAATCATTCTTTATCGTTAGTCTTTAGAAGAAGGCTGACACCTTGTAGTCAAATTTCTCGAGCTGACTAAAACATGCTGGAGTGGGTCAAATACCACCAGCCTTTCTCTCTTAAATCCATTTATAAAGATGAAAAGATATCAACATTTTGCTATGTAGTGGGCTTTTGCTTTACTCAAACTGTTCAACATCATTAAAATTTTGGATTTATCTAGCAATGATTGTGACCAAATATTTTATTCCCAGTGTTCAATACCATCATTGTGTGCTGATTTATGGTAAATCCTTTGGTGGACTGAAGAGCATTGGAGAGGGTTCAGAGAAGAGCCATGAGAATGATTAAAGGATTGGAAAATATGCCTTAGAGCAGGGGTTGGCAATCTATGGCACATGTGCCGAAGGTGGCACACTAGCTGATTTTCAGTGGCACTCACATGCCTGAGTCCTGGCCACTAGTCCAGAGGGCTCTGCATTTTAATTTAATTTTAAATGAAGATTCTTAAACATTTTAAAAATCTTATTTACCTTATATACAAAAATAATTTAGTTATATATTATAGACTTATAGAAAGAGACCTTCTAAAAACGTCAAAATGTATTACTGGCGCACAAAGCCTGAAATTAGAGTGAATAAATGAAGACTCAGCACACCCCTTCCGAAAGGTTGCCGACCCCTGCCTTAGAGTGATAGACTCAAAGAACTCAATGTATTTAGCTTAACGAAGAGAAGGTTAAGGGGTGACTTGATTACACTTTATAAGTATCTACTCTTGAGCGTACAGCTAGTTATTCTAAAGACAGAAGCATACCCAAATTCAAATTATACACTGGAAATAACAGCGTCCCAAGAAGTGAATATGCCTCTATAAAGGGACTGACTTGTTAAATGAATACCTTGCAGTTAAATAAATACATTGTGGTGCTAACTTTGTTGCATTTGATAGGTTTCAGGACTGTGATCTTCTGCCACCCTGATCATCTCCCCCCCCGCCAAGTTCATAAATCACCCAAGAATAATGGAAACTGATCCTCTTGTGGGAGGGGAAAAATGAGAGAGGGCAGGGCTCTACTCCGTCCCTGGATAGTCTTGAGCTGCCCATCTGTAGTGCATAATGAAACAGAGACACGAAGCCAGTGTTGTGATTGATCACAAATGCACAGTTTAGACACATTTTCATCTGAGAATACAGCATACTATAAAGGGGAATGTTTAATAAAGTGTAACTAAGTATGCTGAAAATTAGAGTCCCATGATAAGCTTTCCAGTCAATAAGTTAAAGGCAAGTGTTAGATTCATCCTACAGTAGCAATATCAGAGTTACCGTGCTGACTGGATTTCCAATAAGTGGGCATTGTACTGTAGGTAGCTGTAGTTCCTATTGTCCAGTCTCAGCATTGGGCTTGGTTATGGCTTCCAGGTGCTCTACCACAAAGCCAAACACTATGAAGTACCATTTGAAAACCAGAAAGAAAGGCTCAGTGCTCAGACATCAGATATCTTGAGAAAAATGGGATTTTATTTGCATTCTTGAAAGCCACCAGGCTGAAGTGGGGAATCTGGGACCCATTTTTCCTTTCTGCATTCCTCCTGCCTCATCCATACTGAGAATTAAATAAAAGAGCAAGCAATCTGCTTCAAAGCAAACGAGGCCCTTAATTTACCATAAAAAGAAGACGGCTGGCTGTTAATGCTTTATCGGATTACAATAAAGACTCTTTGCACTCAGGGGACTGTGGTTTGATTCCCGGCATTGCTGGCAGAGCTGGAACTCATAACCACAGATTATAGCAATGAGCTTCCAAATTTCCATGTTCCAGCTAAGGATGCTTCTCTCTGGAGTGGCTACTGACCTACGATATGCCTTGCACTTGCTTGATAAGTGCCTGAAAGGTCCTCGTATTAGCAGAACTGTGGGAAGGATCTTCATCCAGGCCTCAGTTTTCCAAACACCTTTCAGGGTCTGATCCTGCACCAAGGAAGTCAATGAGATCTTTACTATTGATGTTAATGGGAACAGGATCATATTATGCTATTTGTTTCACTGTAAAAAGAGACATTAAAGACAATGCCTTTTCCCCCATATGTGGGATGTTTTTAACTTATGACTTGACATACTCTAAGATATTTCTCATATTTTTCCCTATACATATTTCAACTGGCAGGGCAATAGGCAAAGTAATAGGATGGGGTAGAAGAAACAATTACAATACATCCAATTCCTTCCCCGCCAGTCAAACCCCTTAACTTGCTTTTTATTAGCAAACAACTTTATAAACTCAACAAGTTTAATTTCTTTGTAGGAGCTGTAAATGTTTTGTCAGTTAACAGATGGAGTCATTGTACAACAGGCATGCGAAAAGAAAGATAGACATCACTTCAATGCATTTTTCTTCTTGGGAGACATGTCTCTATTTGGGCTTATAAAAGAAAATCTCTCACTTTTTTTCTGTGCACAGATGCAGTAGTGCACATAAATACACGCTCTTCAATGTGAACAGGAAACGTCAAATGTGATTGATAGTGCACTCCCACCACAAAGCCAGATTATGTTTTTAACTGTCTCCTTAAGTCTGTGCTGCTTCACCAGTCCTCATTATAATCTTTGCCTTTAACCTCTGGTAACCCGTTTTTTCTCTTACCTTAAGCCTCCTGAGGAGTGACTTCCTTCCTCAGCTATACCAGGTGGCTGAATTTGAGTGTCCAGTTTGGAAAGGGATAGCGCTCACACCTGCATGTGCTCAGCATTACTACATGGGGAAATGGAACTTACATTTACAGCACCATAAAACTGGGTAACCCTTGAGTTTGATTTTTTAAATGGCTCCATTTTATAATGGGCATTTTTTAAAAAGACTCTAAAACACTTTACCCAGAAAGTCTTAATTGAAATAACATTCTTGGTTCCTTCCTACTACTCATCGGGCCAGATTGTCAACTGGTCTAAATTGGCAGACTCCACTGAGTGGAGTTATTCTGATTTACACCAGCTGAGGATTTGGGCCATACCTCTCAAACCTGCATCTCCCAAGCATTGACCAAAGACCGAAAATGATGAAAACCAATGAAACACAAGAGCAAAAAACTTAAAAAAAAGACTTAGGCCTTTTCTCGCCTCAAAATTGTATTACTTTGACTATACTGGAATATATAAACATCCCCCTAGTGAGGATGCAGCTTTACTAGTATAAATGTGGTTATACTGATGTAGTTCTCGTATGGGAAGGGGAATAAGTGGCACTGGTCTAAAGCATCTTCCTTCTGGTATAACTGTGTCCACTCCTGTATTCCTTTATCAGTAAAAAAAGAACAACTCTCAACTGTAATGGAATAATTATACTGGTACTGTGCATAGACCAGGCCATAGATGTCTTGAACTTATAGTTTTCTAACATTGTTGGATGCCAATAATTTATAGGTGCCTAAGAAGTGAAATAACAGGTTTGCAAAGAATGGGGTTAAACAGGAGTCTAAAGCCTGTGACATGCAGTTTAAACTGTGAAACCCAGCGTGTGAATTCACAAGGACCAGGGCTGTCTCTGTTTGCATGAGGTTTGTGCACCCTCCTGCTCTCTGACCTCCACAACGAATTTCAGTCCCAAGTAAAACTCCACTGAAACTGCTGAGTTTCACCTCAAGCTGAAATCCTGCTAAAAGAAATGGCATCTGTGTCAATATTTATGTGAAACCATCAATTAGGAGGTTTGGAAGCTATTGACAGGCATCTGCCAGGGTCCTGCTGGAAGGACTGAGGAGCAATTCCTTCTGACTTGTTTCTCTCCACTACATCTGTGTAGGCTAGACCAGGCCAGGCCATAATTTAGTCCTTAAATATTGTAATCTGAAGACCTCATTCAGCTCTGCTATACCAGGAAATTGAAAAGCAACACATTAAAAACTGCTAAGGGGAAATACTCTTAAAAATACCAACCAAATCACGTAAGGAATCTGCAGAAATTATTGTCACAAAAAACCTCCCAAGGATGATCTATGTATACTTGGTATAGTGATAGTCTAGGTGTACTTGGTCCTACTTCAGCACGGGGAGCTGGACTAATTGATCTCTCAAGGTTTCTTCCAGCCCTATATTTCTATAATGTCACTGAAGTCAAGAATTTAACAGGATTCAGAGAAGGATTAGATATTTATATGGACAATGAAAGCATCCATGTTAGATACAAATAAATATCTATATTAAGGCTGTGTGAAGGATGGACGTTCCATTTCGGATAGGGTTTTGAGATTTTGAAATAGGGCTTTGTTCCAAATTGGAACATAATTCAAAAATTTCCTAATTCTCCATGAAGCAAAATTCTAAATTTTTTTTTTGTTTTGGGCTGATCATTTCGATTTTGACTTTTTTAGTTTGTAATCTACTGTATATAAATTTGAAAATGTCATTTCAAAAAGAAAAATTAAAATGTTTCATTCCAAAAATGTAGAAATGGAATGTCTCCACATTGTTAAAACTTCGCTCCCTCCTGCCCGCACAGATTTCTTCTGAAAGAAAATTCTGGCAAAATTGACCTGATTTCATGTTGATTTCGACAGAACAGCATATTCTGATGAAATATGGTTCCATTGAAATATCTCTAACCAGCTCTAATATTTATAATGCATATGTATGTATAAGTTGATAGAATATAAATTCCGATACTTTTGGACACAAATGAGACAGTAACTAATGAGAGTTAGGAAGAAGCTTCTCTATGGTAAAGTCATTCTATAATTGATCATTATGACATTCTTTGTACTTTCTTCTTAAGTATCTGGTTTTGACCACTGTGAAAGGCAGGACACGAGACTAGATGCACCACTGACCATATTAGTACTCTTCAGTGTAACTATTCTTATGTTTCTAAAGTCTGGGCCACATTCTGAGCTCAGTTACACCTATATAAATCCACTGATATCTATGAAGTAGGTCCAAAGTTACGCTAGGCAATGAGGATGGACAGAAGAGTCTAAGGGCAAAATTTGGTCCCAGAAACAGTTTTAAAAAGATGAATAAGAAAGAATGTTTAAGCTACAGTGCTGAATATCAGCATAAGATTTATTTTCAAGAGGAACAAGTCTTGGTAATCAAACTAAGTATATAGATTTCACTGAAGAAAGTTCCCAAAGGATTGCAAGTGTGCAAAAGTTTTCCAGGTGTGACTGCATATACTGTCTTTTGTTATTGCACATGGTAGGGCTGAAAAAGGACTCTTGCCAGTAGCAGACTCACAATATTGCACAAAAGTCCACCCAATGAATGGCAAGCTATGAGGAAAACAATACTGATGTATTTTCCTCTATTTGTGGTTTCTTTTGTCTGCAGAGTGCTTTTGCTTGTCAATGACGTCAAAGCAAAATTCCCTCGCAAAATGACAAGTGGAAAATAACTCTGAGAATATATTGGATTTCCTAACTAGCAATTAAATTACTAGTTTAATGGAATGTAGTATGTATTTTATTAACTCTACAAAAGGGCAGAAGAAAAATAAAGACCCAACATCACTTCAGAAAATGTAATATTTTCTTTTGATTTGATAGTGACGCTCAAGGCAAATACAATTTTATACCAACATAATTTTTTTAAATTGGATTTTATGCCTTTACGTTTACCAGATGAGTTGTTTCCCCATTCAGAAATGTCATGGTATCCTCAATGAAACAGTACAATTCACACATTATTTGTCTCCCTTTGAAATCATTACATGAAGAGCACTGGAAACTGAAGCTTATTCCAAAGGTTAGTGTTTGGGACAGATTTTCAAAGTCAGAAATGGGAGTAAAGTACTTGGTGATTTTCAGTGGGAGCTGGGTGCCTTTGAAAAGTACCCCCTTCAGATTTAACTTATTATTGTAGCCAGGTTTAACTAAACAGTCCCACTGTTACTAAAATTACTCTCTCCTGACCAAATGTGCTATGAATCTGTCATGTCCAAATCACAAAACTTGCACCCTAGCTAGCAATCTTTCAGGAAGGCCAAAGATTGAATGGGTGGAGGATAAACTATGGCAATGATCCTTCAAGTTCAGGGTTGAAGCACCTTTATTTGGATGGGATGGAGTGACCTTGTACTGCCTGTTCTGGACCATATAAGTCTTCAGTGATGTAAGTTGATGACGTCTCAGGAGCACAATAAGTCATGGGATAGAACAAGTGACAGGAATCATCATAAGGTCTGTAGTTGCTACCTACATAAGTTGGGAGTCACCATTCAAACATTTTTGTGTCTGGCACCATGCTCTCTCCAAAGCATTCAGGGGAAGCCCAGTAGAGTAAAAGCATAATATATTCTTTGTGTAGAATCAGAAAGAGATGCATGGAAAATATGAGCTATCTACTCATTAGAAGGTAACTTTAAAAAGAATAAGGTGCTTTGTTCCACCCCAGAGATGTGCAACAGCTGAATACCCAACTCAGCTGGCCATTTAGGTCAGGTTTATGGCTGCTTTGTGTAACTGGGATGGGGCAAAGCATCCAGAGTATACTGGTGAATCTAGCCCAAAGTAGACACAGTCATCATCGGTAATCCCTTGATCTGAGGATGATCTCTATCGCAGATTTACATATGGGTCGTGAGATGACTCAGAAGTCCTATCCTGGAACCACTGATCCACCCACAGTAGGTACAGACATTTCCTGGTGGGTAAGCTGCATGCTGGGAGAAAGTTCATTCTTTTTCTTTCCTTCTCTCTTTCTTTTCAGCTTCGAAGGCAAGGCGCTTCTCCTCGAAGCAACCCGCTGCCTCATGCACGATGTGAAGCCATTGAGGTTGGTTGGTGGCTTGCTCCTCCCAGCATGTGATGTCCACATCAGTTGTCTTAAGATATACTTTCAGTGTGTCTTTGCAGCATTTCCTCTGGCCACCATGGGTGAGCTGAGAGTAGAAGACTTGTTTTGGGAGGTGAGAATCCGGCATTAGCACACAATGTCCAGCACAGTGAAGTTGGTGCATGAGGATCGTTGCTTCAGTGCTGGTGACACTGGCTTCAGTGTGGATGCTGGCATTAGTGCAGCGATCTTCCCACTTGATGTGAAGGATCTTCTGGAGGGATCACTGGTGGTACCTCTCCAGATTCTCGATAGGTACCCAAGTTTCACATCCATAAAGGAATGAAGGAATAATAATTGTCTTATTTATATGTATATATAGAGTCCATGCCACTGAAAGTAATATATTAAAGTAAAATATACACCCTATACATTTATCTTATGTAAATATTACACATTCTGAATATAGGAACTAAAGTCAATACTGCTATATGGGATTTACTTATTTTTAATGATGTTGACAACAGGTGATTTGTTTTAGAATAAAATGCAGACTTAGACATTGATAATCTCATGGTATAATCAGTATTATGTAGCATGTAGGAATGGGTTTTGGGGAACTAACCACACCCTTTTTCTTAGTGGTGGTTATATAATTTCAGATCAATCTTTTATTTTTTCTCCTGGTGCAACTTAAGGTTCTCTGTCACTGGAAGTCTTTTTATATCTGGTTGCCCTTTGTCACTTTCCAAAGAAAGAAAGGTAAGGTGGAGTCACTTGGTTTTGTGAAGAGCCTGCTCTGTATTTAAGACTGTCTTGCAGAAAGAAAATAAGAATTTAGAAATATGCTTAGCTGCATATTATAAGAAGGAGGCTGTTCTTATTGGGATTGCCTAGGACATGCCTGAACAACAATGGATGCTTCTCTTTTCTCTGTAAAATAGCTTTCCAGTTACTTTAAACAATTAAATGCCTTGCAGGGTTTAAAAAAAAAGAAAAAGCAATGGAGGAAAATGAGATCTGAGGCCTAATTCTAAAGTACTCTGACATGGTTCATTTCTTTCAGTCCAATCTACTGTTGCTAAGAGGATTCTGCCTTATATAATATTCACCAATTAAAAAACTTAATCACATTACATCATTGCTCATTAGCTCACATGCAGTAAACACTCAGCTGTGGCGTCTTGCCAAGCGTGTGTGAGTGAAGAGTGAGTGAAGAAACCCATTAGAGAAGTCAGCATTGTTAAAAACTTTATTAATTGCAGAGTAACTTAAATTCCATTAATTCATTGTTTCAGTTAGACAGTTGTTTCTAATTATAGATTGACAGCCATTGTTAAAGCTGTTCCTCTGCTAGAGGTCTTTCAACAATGTGTTGCAGGAACCAGGAAAATATTCTTCTGTATTTATACCTTGCTTGGCACTTGGTCTTCGATATGAAATATCCACATGTATAAAATTGAGGAGCAGGGGATTAGGTGAGGCAGAAACAGAGGAGTCATGCAATAGATTAAGGCACTACTTTTTACATCTGATATCCTATGCTTTTCAGAGCCTATTTTAGGCCTTGATCCAGGAAAGTGCTTAGGTGTGTGTGTAATCCACACACTTCCTGGATGTGGTACTCTGTCTCTTGCTAGTGGCACTGAGACCACTTAAGGTATGTCTATACTACCCCCTGGATTGGCAGGCAGCGATTGATCTAGTCTAGACGCTATAAATCGACCCCTGAGCGCTCTCCCATCGACTCCAGTACTCCATTGGAGTGAGAGGTGCAGGCGGAGTCTACGAGGTTGCGTCAGCAGTCAACTCACTCCAATGAAGACACCGCGGTGAGTAGATGTATGTCACTTCAGCTACGTTATTCACATAGCTGAAGTTGCGTAACTTAGATCGATCCCTCCCCTCCCCACAGTGTAGACCAGGCCTTACAGATTAATGAGTCTGCTACAGCCTTAGCTAAGAGCCATGTGCCTTTTAGCTTATGTATTTAGCTCCAGAAATCCCAGGTTCAATCCCACCTGCCGTGCTTACATGTGCTTAACTCCAAACTCATGGGTAGTCCTATTGATTGCAGTGGGGCTACTTGCATGCTTAAAGTGAACACATGCTTAAGTGCTTTGATGAATCAGGACCTTAGCAGTGGTAGATGACGTTGGTCTCACCGTAGTTCATAGATTCATAGAGTTTAAGACCAGAGGAGAATATTAAATCATGTGACCTCCTGTATATTAAATTTCACTAATTTGCTCATGTATTGAGCCTGTCTTAAACCCTAAAGGACATTGGCGTAGATTACCAACATGCCATACATGGCAATTTCTCATCAAGACAAGACCCAGATTGGAAGAACAAACTTGCTGCCAATCAAGTCTGAGGAACATTGTGCTGTTGCATTTAGGAACTTCCCCATATATCTCTACCAATTAAAAACTAAGATGTAGCTGAAAGCAACTGGAATAGCATGGCTGATCTTGCAGTATATTGGTAGTCCTGTGCAGGGAACCTTGCATAGCTCTTCTCTGCCCTATGCCTTCTAGCTAGAGATCAGTGAAACACACTGCCTATGTGCCACTCAAAAAAACGACCTACGTGGGACTTAAGTGTTGCATGGGCTTGTGCTGGCTCCCTCTGTATGGGAGTGAATTTCAGCCCATAGGAATATTTTATTTTGTGTTGCTATGAGGTCAGTTCCCACTTCCTGCGTTTGACTTGGAGTTTTGGAATTCAGTCAAAACCATTGAGTTTGACCTGGCTTTGTGACGAATCCCTCCATTAGACCAGCTTTGCTTGAAAGTCTCGTTGATCTCAGCAAACCTATCAACGAATCTGGTCTTAGTTTGGAGCTTGTAACAAAATCCAGAGGCAGGAGAACATTTGGACATTACTGTCATGCCCCAGCCAAGGAGGAGAAGCACATTGGATCTGGAATTAAGGAAACCAGGTTTTTAATACCATATTCAGAAGAAGGAATGCATTTAACAGGACTGTTTGTCTACAGAATGTGTTTCATGTTTTATACATCAAGTGCAAAACACTGTCCTGAATACTCCAATATGAGTCTCACATGAATACTTTGCATTCATTTGCTAGGAAGAACTCCCTTTGGTAACAATGGTAATTATTCTCCATGTGGAGAAACAAGCGCAAAATACACACTACAGAGCTGGACTGTGGTGCAGGAGGGAGAGGTGAATTTTGCTCTAAACCTTCAGTGTGCTGAATGTTTTTAACAGCCAACAGTAAGGAATTCAATTCAGTCATTAGAAATGACTTATGAACAAGTCATCTGGGCCCAGGAAATGGAAAGGCAGTTAAAACAGAAATCAGAACATGGTAAATCTCAGCCTGCAAACTAATGTATTGTTTAGATACGAAGTCAACATTAATGCACAAGCCCTCCAACCTTGGATTTGTAGTAGCTACTTTGCTTGTTGTTCATCACTGACGTCTGCAAGTATGACAGGTTGTAGAGCAGATGGCGAAGGTCACAATTCATGAATTAAATGAGCACACTGGAATGCATGGATATAGGTTATGCAAAACCACAGGGCTAGAGGGAAGGAGCATTACTGAAATGAACTTGAACAAAGCAAGAAAATGTCCTTCATCAGAAGGCTCCCCTGGAGACAAGAATCCTTCTAAGCCAAGTGGTGAAAGACATTAAACAGCCGTCTCCTAGCCTGTGAGCTTATCCAGAATTTTCAGGTACTTTTAACAATGGGAACTGCTTGTACCGTGTAAAACAATATCAGTGACCATCATGTGTGCTGTCTCTGTGTAACTGCATCTGGAAGAGGGAGGCTCCTCTCTCTTCAGATGTTAAGTGATATCTTACAACCTGTTTCTTTCCAGTCCAAGTGGAAAATATAAGCTAGGGTTTCAAGGCAGAGGAAATATAAGGTATTTTTTCATCAAATTTGGCATTATCTGTTTAACAGACCCGCCTCTCTCCCACTGTACGGCCTTATTCAGTTTGACCATTCTAAAAATAAGAATGTGATTTGCATAGTGTGCCCGTTTGTGTGATTCATCTCATTGATACAATTGACTGGAATGTTTTATAACCTCAAAGTTTCAAATTTATTTGCCTTTTTAGCCCAATACAGATAATTTTGTTTTCCCCATTGGGATAAAAGGAGACAAGAAAGGAGCTGGATCATGTTCAGGTGCACAGCACTTTTTTTCTACAGATAGGAAAGTGCAAATAAGAGAAAGTAATGGCATGAGCTAGATCTTATTAAATGTGGAGTCAGAACAATAGGTTCCTTCAATCCTTAACTTCCTCTCCAAGTCAACTGGCTGTTTCAATCACAGCGTCCACGGGTCACGTGGGATGAGCAGACATTGGAAAAAAGTAATACAATTATTTTTATATTGCTAAAAAGTTAATGCAAATCATAATGCAAGAACAAGATAAGGAGGTCAGATATAAATTGAGGTAATTGTAGTTCCTGAGTTAAGAAAAAAAATCCTTGGCATAAAGTGTCAGACAATGAACTGGTAAGTGCCAAAGATTTAAGAAAGACAACTATCTTCTGAAGCCCAGAAGGCAAACTAGCAACTCTAAGAGGGTCTGTCTACATACCTGAAGAAGAGTTCTGAGTAGCTTGAAAGCTTGAAACGTTGGTGCAATCAAAGACATTACCTCACCCTCCTTGTCCCTCTAATATCCTGGGACCAGCACAGCTACAACAACACTACATATGTACCTCTTTTTCATATTTGTATATATATTCCCCCAAGAAGAACAGAGATGGGTCTACGGCTGCTTGAAAATTTTCTATTGAAATTTTTTTTCTGAAGGAGAACTGAGTTTTTCAACCAAATGAAAATTTTTGCAAAGACTGTCTGCTTTCTTCAAAAATGCTTGATTTTGTTTTATCAGAAAACTCATGAGCTAAAAAAAATTTTTTTGGGGGGGAAGAGAGAGGATTGATTTTTTTTCATATTTGTCAAAAATTTCAGTGGAAAAAAAATGTTTTCTGACCAGTTATAGATGATTCAAATACATTTTGGCCAAAATGTTGGATGTTGAATGTTAGGTTTCCTAAAACCATCTCTGGCCACCAAATAAAAATAACTTGCATTTTCAGAGAGGTCTCAGCAAGGGTTGTGGGTGAAGAGATCTTTTAAGAAACAAGGCACTTATATTTAGGTACCTAAATGTGGATATAGTTACTTGACTTTAGGCCTTTGTATTCAGCTGATATAGTAAGGGATATGTCTCTTGGATTGCTAACATGCTCAACTCTCAGTGTTTCTTCCCGCAGGCGACATTTAGCACTTCAAGTGCAAAATTCCTGTCTGCAACAGCCAACTCTTTCTCTTTTGAGGTTTACTCCACCATCTTTGTCTAATTATTTCTGGAAGCTTGCCCATCATTTCTCATAAGCATCTCTCTTCAAAAGATGAAGGAGGGAGTCTGTGGGAAGGAAGGAATAGAAACCTTGACTTTTCTTAGAAAAAGTGAAAATAATTCTTTTGACTGTATTGGTTTTATTAATTACGCAACATGGTTTGAGAGGATAATGTGAAAGTCAGCTGTGAACTTACATAAAGGAAAACAAAGATATCTCTGCTGTCGAGGGAAAAAAAACAATCAGATTTTTCTTCTTCTTCTGATATTGTTTATGCAGCAGTTGGAAAATTATACCCAAATTAGCAGGAAAAACATTCGAGGAACTTATAAAGGACTTAAATATTAGTAATCAGTGTGACTAAGACTAGTTATTTGTATGATGGTAGCACCTAGGAATCCCAATCAATGATCAGGTGTTGTACAGAAAAATATCAGCATAGACAGTCCTAGCTCCAGAGAGCTAACAATTCCATGTCAGACAAGAAGCCACAGGTTAACCAAACAGACCATGGCAGGGAAGGTTGGGAAGATGAGAGAACCATAAAGCAACAAAGTTTAGCACAAAAGCAGAAGTGAGCTCACCATTTGTTTACCAGGAACACATTGGATGTGATATTTCTCTCCTCTGAAAATGGCTTGTCACCATCAGAAAGTTGAAGGTGGCTGAATTTATTTGTCTGAGGGAGTTGAGGAACACTTGTTAAGCATCTGTTCAGATCTCAGATCCCTTGCTTTTCAATCTAAACGCCAATCCAGCTAAACAGATTTAGCTCTTCCCTAACTCTGAGGTTCATGCACCCTGTTATCTAATAAACTGGCAGAAGGCTGTGGGAGTGCTGATGATCAACTCGATTGCTTGTGTTTTTCTGCATGTCTCACCCCTCGCCTCCAGCATTTTATATTTTCATGTGCCGTCCTAAATTGATCTTTTTTCTTACAGTTAATAGAAGTGTTAGTAGAAGCTTTTATTAATCACTACAACTCTGAAGGTAAAAGTCATGTCAAGCCAATAGCCCTTTGCTGAAGGGCTGCACTATGCATCACTAAAGTCCCATTTAAGACCGACTTTGAAGATTTAAGTGGGGCTGAAGTGGCCTTGTACTGACTCACTGCAGGGGAGTGAAATGCCCATCTATCAACGGAAAAAGGTCTCCACAATATCCTAGGTTTCAGAGTAGCAGCCGTGTTAGTCTGTATCCGCAAAAAGAACATTAGTACTTGTGACACCTTAGAGACTAACAAATGCAACTCTGTCCAAATATCTATTCAAATAACATCATCATAGGACCTAATCACATCAGCCACGCCATTAGGGGCTCTTTCACCTGCTCATCTACCAATGTGATATATGACATCATGTGCCAGCAATGCCCCTCTGCCATGTACATTGGCCAAAACGGACAGTCTCCATGCAAAAGAATTAATGGACACAAGTCTGACATCAAGAATCATAACACTCAAAAACCAGTAGGAGAACACTTTAACCTGTCTGGGCATTCAATAACAGACCTGCGGGTGGCAACTTTGCCACAGAAAAGATTCAAAAACAGACTCCAACGAGAAACTGCTGAGCTGGAATTGATATGGAAGCTAGATACAATCAGCTTAGGCTTAAATAGGGACTGGGAACGGCTGAGCCGTTACAAACATTGAATCTATCTTCCCTTGTAAGTATTCTCACACTTCTTATCAAGTCTGTACTGGGCTATCTTGATTATCACTTCAAAATTTTTTTCTCTTACTTAATTGGCCTATCAGAGTTGGTAAGACAACTCCCACCTTTTCATGCTCTCTGTATGTGTATATATATCTCCTCAATATATGTTCCATTCTATGCATCCGAAGAAGTGGGCTGTAGCCCATGAAAGCTTATGCTCAAATAAATTTGTTAGTCTCTAAGGTGCCACAAGTGCTCCTGTTCTTTTCACAATATCCTATGCACAGCATAAACCCCTATTCATTCGTTGACAGATGCTCTTGTGAATAGACCTCTGCTTTAGAGATGAAATTCACTACTGTGTAGAGGCCCAGCTCAATGCCTATGAATGTCTTAAAAGCCAGTTAAACCCTAGCCTGAAGTCTTCAGGAGGACTTTAATGTTGCACAGGCCTTTGGGGGTGAATTTGACTCTGGAATGAAATTGCAGACGATAAATAATACACAGAGTTTTTGCTAAGAACAACAACAACAAAAGGCAAATAAAAAAATAAAAAAAATCTAAAGGCAGTGGAAATATGGGGATCGGCTGAGCTGCTCCTGTCAGGAGCCTGAGCTGCAGGTTATGTGGATAGACTATTGTCATTTTTCAGCAGGTGAATTCCTAAGGCATCTGTAGAAAATTTCCCCTCCCTGGCCAAGAACACATGGCCCAAGGGTGCAGGAGAAAAGTAATTTTAGTTTGCCCCCCCAGGCTGAACAAAGTTCTTGATTGAGTGATGGGATCTGGGCTTTGTGAGGCAAGGGAACTTGGGTTTTCTCTTTCTTTTTTTTCTTCCCTTTTCTTTCCACCATACTAATGAAATTTGCAGACATGGAGAGGAAACGGAGAGTTATTTATAGGAGTGGGAGGAATGTGAGGCCTAATTGTGCTTAGTCTATTGCTAAGTACGTAATCTGTTTGCTATTAAATTTTACAATCTTTCAGCAATATACACAGGTCCTATTTTTTTTTCTCAACAGGACTACATAAATCTGACAAAAAAAAGTTGGAATTCAGCATTTAGAGGGTTTCAGACCAACTAATAAAAGTTAGCATTTTACAAAGGGAGGAAAATGCATTTTTAGGGATAATCAGGTTTGGATCTGATTTTTAGCCCCTTCCTTTTTGTCTGTTTTTGAATTTCCTTTGAAGAGCTATAAGGTTTGCTATGTTTACATTCTTATGCTGTCTAATTTACCCTAAGCAATCAGTTGTCAGTGTGGGAGGTAGTGTGGCCCAGAGGATAGATCACTGGACCAGAACTCAGGATATTTAGGTTCTATTTCTTGGCTCTGCCATGGGCCTGCTAGGTGATCTTGAGCAAGTTACTTTACCTCACTGTGCCTCAGTTTACACATCTGTAAATGAGGATAATGACACTGACCTTGGTTATGCACTTTGAGATCTAATGAGAAGCGCTAAATAAAAGCTAGGTATGATTATTATTATTAGTGTGTGTATGTCATGTGCATCTCTCTAAAATACAGTTAAACTCCAGCCATGCTACAGCATTGTCATTGATAACAATTACTTCATAGCTGCAAGTCTAATTCTGCCACCTTCACTTACATTGGGTCAGATCTCGGTCAGGTCTGGCTGATCTGCCCATAATGCTCATGCATGTGTCAATTTCACCTATGCCTTTTGCTGGGATTGGTGCACTTCTGCACAGGACAACTTCCTGCATACTGTGTTAGAGCAGCCTAAAGGCTGCAGTAACTTATGCCAGTTACAGATGACCACAGGACTTGAAAACACTGCGGAGGATTGAGGTGGTGAAGGCATCTCACAGCCATGATGGCACAGGGAAGGGGAATGGTGTACACCACCAGAGAATCACTTTTGAACTGGGATGATCCTGCCCAGGGAGGTTATGCTGGATTTAGAGCCAATTTATACTGCCAGTGCCAATGCAAAAGGGGCTGTGTTGGAAAATCAAGCCCATTCAGTGTTAGAATAGAATATGAGGGTTGGAAGGGACCTCAGGAGGTCATCTAGTCCCACCCCTGTCTCAAAGAAGGATCAATCCCCAGACAGATTTCTGCCCCAGATTCCTAAATGGCCCCCTCAAGGATTGAATTTACAAACCTGGGTTTAGCAGGCCAATGCTCAAACCACTGAGCTATACCTCCTCCTATGTATAGGTCCAGTGAACCTGGCACTGAAGTTCAGACTTGCCCCACTAACATCAATGAGGGTCTTGCCATTAGCTTCATTGGGAACAATACAAAGCCCTCTATTAATAATTTGTTCATCTTCCCTGGCCCATTCAAGCTGTGACCCCTCTGCTGAGTCTACCGACAAGGCAAACACTTGACTCTCAGGTGATTGCACCGGTCAACAGCTTCAGTGCCCTGCTCTCTCTACATGTGGATGATACCAACTCCTATCACTGGGAAATTGACACAAGTGGTGGGAACAGAATACCTAGGAGGTGTTCCCTGTTTGGATCCGAGCAAAGGATTTTGCACCAGACTGCCGACTGTATGTCCAGGCATGTGTGGCAGTGTGAGGGGTGAGTGCTCTATACACCTGCCGATTTGGAAGAAAGTCATGTTGTGTTTATGTGGGTATATGCTTGGGTGACCATCACAACTTCCTGTTGCTTAAAACAGGAGAAGGCAGAGTGTGTCTGAGGGGTGGAGAAAGCAGTGAGGAAGGGGTGCATCATGGAAGGACAGAGGGAGTTTGGTGGAGTGAAATGGCCTTCCTGAGGGACCTTCTGCCAGTAGCTGAGTTAAAGCCATCTCCTTGTAGCTTTAACTCATGACAGGGCCGGGTGGAGGAGAAGAAGGGATTGGTTATTTGTTTCCCAGTAGAGAATCAAGTCCATGTATGGACTCAGAGCCACCTAGGTGTCTGAGGGTCTGGGCAGAGAGGGGGCAGCTGGCTTCCATCTGGGCAGTGGCATCCTGGAAGTTTCTACTGCTGCTGCTATGGCAGTACCTTGTGGCTGTGCCCTAGTCACTGACACCTCTCTGTCCCTGATGCCCCACCTAGAGGCTGGAGCTTTGTCCAACCCCCACTCCACCATGGTGGCTGGTGACCTATGTACCCCCTATCCCCAGCCCAGGTGCTGGCACCCTGTCATCTCCCCCACTGCACCCTAGCAGCTGGTGCATGTGCCCCTGCCCCTCCCCTAGACAGGGTATCTCTGCTGGGACCCACAGTGGCTGGAAGGTGGGACTGGGCAGTGCACAGGAGTCCTACTGGCTGCCCAGCAGCTGGTCTGATCTCATGCACTGCAGACCAGTGGCCTCTCCAGCCCCTGCTCTGGGTCCTCCTCTCATCTCTGTGCCCCGCACATAGGAAACATAGCTGGGTCCCCCTCCACAAGAGGTTGGGTGGGTGGAAAATGGGTGGGGGTGGAAACATGCATCATCACCCCCAATATTTCCCCTGACTTGGGTCCCACTGCCCCTGTGTGTATACTGGGATCCGCAGTGCCTTGTGCGGAGGAGGGTCCTAAGATGAGTTTGGATCTAGGTCACAGTGAATCTTAGTCCACCGCTGGCCTTAACCTCTCTGCCTCTGATTCGTCATCTGCGAAATGAGGATAATGCTTAATTCCTTCTCAGGCGTATGGTGGGGATTAATGGACACTTGTGTAATAATTTTTGATGCTGGGATGAAAGGCTTTAGAGAAGTCCAAACATTTTACCCTCTAGTTCTTTGTGCCTGTGTAAGCCTTTCTGTTTCACGCCCTCTCTAACCTCCCCTCGGGAGCATACATAAGCCCACAGAAAGGCAGCACTTTACAGCTCTTCTACCTGTATGACAAAGCAGGTTGCATGTCCGTCGGCAAGAGGGTGATCCTCTGTTTAAAGCAAGGATTGCTTTGAGAGGATTTTTACATTATGCAGCATAGTTTTTTTTACATTATGCAGTTTCTCCTTTGTTCTTCAAGAAGAATGAATGTTAATGATGTGCCACAGTTGGCCACGCTGGTAGTGTGCTGAGGCTTTGAAAAAAAGACATCAGCCAGATCCTCATCTGGTATAAATTGGCCTAGCTCCATTGACTTTAGCTGAGGATTTGGTCCACTGTTTTCAAGTTGATGCTGCAGTTAAAACCAGCATTTTTCTGGGGTGAGGCAAGAAACGGACAAAAATGCTGGAAGAGAAAATGTGAATTTAAACAAATGCACCTGAGTGGGTGATACATCACTCTCTTTGGTGGTCCTGGCGCTAGCTGCGGTAACCAAGATTTATCTTCTTGAGTTTGCTGAGTGTTGTCCCTAGTGGGAAACCCCCAGTATGCAATGTGATACAACTGTCAATCTCAGCCAGGCAAAAGCTGAGCTCCTGAGCAGGCCTCTTTTGGACTGATTTAGATCTGTTGTCAGATCATTAGACTTGGTCCAGCCTCAAAAGTCAGGTGGGACCCAGCTAAATTGTTCAGGGTTGTGAAATAACCAACCCTTGAGCGACGTAGTTAAGCTGGCCTAACCCCCAGTGTAGACAGCACTAAGTAGCAAGCCATTGCCTCCCATGGAGGTGGATTATCTACGCCAATGGGAGACCCTCCTGTTGGTGTAGGTAGGGTCTACACTAGATCGTTACAATGCCGCAGCTGTGCTGCTCTAGTGTTTCAAGGGTAGACAAGCCTTTACTTTGCTGAACGTTCAATTCATCTTTTGCAAAAGAAGGTACCTCTCACATCCACAAGACCCCCGTGTTAGTTTTATAGCTCAGATAGGTACCCTTGGAAAATGTTCTGCCAGTTCACTAGCCCATTCACTAATTTTTCTTATTCCTCTTTATCATGATGACATTAAGGAACCATCTGACTACTTTCGCTCACCTATCAAAAAATTACTTTACCAGGATGAACAGAGTTTGCCAAGATTCGTGTAGAGAATGTTGTGGACAGACTATTGTTATTATCTGTTTGTATTATGGGAGTGCCCTGTGGAGATTCCATAACCCTAACCTGTGCTCAATGCTGTATAGGAAGAAACTGTCCCTGCCTTGAATCATAGATTATTAGGGTTTGAAGGGACCTCAGGAGATCATCTAGTCCAACCCCCTGCTCAAAGCAGGACCAATCCCCAAAGTGCCCCCTCAAGAATTGAACGCACAACCCTGGGTTTAGTGGGCAATGCTCAAACTGCTGAGCTATCCCTCCCCCCAAAAGTTTACAGGAACTGAGATACAGAGTGACTCACCCAAGATAACACAGACAACCAGTCGCAGAGCTGGGAACTGAGGCCAGATATCATGAGTCCCAATCCAGCGTCTTAATCACAAGCCCGTCCTTCACCTCCAGGTGTAACTAGTGCTACTTTACTTCGTAAAACCGACTGGCTGCCTCAGCTCAAACACTATATCCCCAAACTTTCCTCTGTCATCCCAGCACACAAACATCCAGGAATGAAGGGATCAAAGGAGCACTGATGTCAGTCAGTGTTTGGGCCTGAGTCATCATCTAATTGCCCATTGGGCATTTTAATGGAAATGAGAGAACCCCCCCCCATTTTGCTTATTTACCTTACAGTTTCTTCTCTTCGCCCCCCAAATAAATTAACTGTTGCTGCCAAAACCCTATTCCCCACGCCACCCAATAGCTAATGCTTTGGCAGTGGAAGGGAGTACGTTGTCAGTTATCAGGGTTCTGTTAGACCATAAGGGAAACAATGGTTTATGCCATGGCATTTTGGGCATTCATAGGGTAAACAGGAGAAAATGCAAGAGGGGTATCTGTAGTGAGATGCTTACGTCCTAGTCCAGAGTGAATATCAAACTGGCTGCCAGTTGGCGACTGGCCATTCAGATGCATAGGCCAGCTTGCAGCTGGCTCACACTCATCCCTCCCAGACTTTGTTGCTGGACAGTGAGAGAATAGTGTTTTACAACAGCAATTAATTTATTCCTGGGGTAAACAGTAGACATTGAAGGGTAATTACGGCAAGAAGTTTGTTTTCTATTTCAGTTTGAATAACTCACTAGCAGCCACTTGGCTGCTAGCCTTTTAAATCTGTAAGGCCAATTGGCAACTGGCCCATGCTTGTCCCTCTGAGGCTTTGCAGATGTGAGGAAGGAGTAGGAATGGTGATTTAAAAACAAACAAACAAACAAACAACCACCAGTCGATCTGTCATCTAATCTAGCCAGTTGAATGCCTGAACTTGTATCTATTGAAAATGGGGCATGGAGGATGAGAGTTCACTTGTTGAAGCTTAGTGTGAAAAACAGTGAGGTTATGTTGGTAGGATGGGAAAGCAATCGGAGACTATGATGAGGACAATACCTACCCCTTTTATTGAGTATATGTGCTCACCATTTGTTAGTAGTGTTCATAGTCTGGAGGATACTGTTTGGTTATCATCTGTTAGTTGATAATATAACAGTGGAATCAAGTGAGGTCTTTTTTCCATCTTCATCTGACCAAGAGGTTGTAACTATTGAATGTCAGTATGTTGCTACCATGACTGATGCCTTTGTCACCCCAAGACTATATTTCTACAATAGATGGTAGATGGGGCTTTGCCTTCAGGGTGGACTTCTGCCTGAAAAAATAATCAAGGGGATATTATAGCCCTCTGACCTCAGCCAGCCCAGAATGTGTCCCCAGCGTCACTGTAGAAGTTAGTGCTGTTATTCTGGATTTGTCCAACCTAACTTTGTCAATACGTAACCTAAGCTGCACATATTTAGCTTTTCTAACCTTTCTTCATGAGTCACTCATTACAGGCCTCTTACTGTTCTCTGAACTATTGATGAATACATTTAGGCTGGAAATTAGAAGAAGGTACTAACCATAAGAAAAACAAGATTCTGCAACAGTCTTCCAATATGATGTGTGTAGAGAGGCAAACAATCTAACTGGTTTTAAGATGGAGCTTGATACCTTTATGAATCACATTATATGATGAGGCTGCCTCTGATAGCCGGGGAATGGACTCAGTGATCCAGGAGGTTCCTTTCAGTCCTATGTTCCTATGAACTCCCACCAGTTTGTAGCATCCTTCTTTTAATGTGCTGCCCAGAGTTGAATGCCATATACTAGCTGACATCTGACAGAGATGTCTAGAGAAGGAAAATTATCTCCCTCTTGTATTACATGATACAACCCACAACTGAATTGGTCTTTATCTTGTAACAGGATCACAGTACGAATTCATGGCTAAGTGTCCTGCTCACTGACACCCATGAGTTTCTTCCTTTTTCACTGCTTTCCATTGCTTGCATTTTTCCAAATGATGTTAGTTTCTGTCAAGATTCTCTTGTGTCATTTCACTGTCCTCACTGGTATTTGCAACTCCTTTCAATTAGTATCATCTGCAAGTTTCATTTAGCATGCTCCGTTTTTCAGATGATTTGTGATATTACATAAAACCAAGAGATAAATAAAAAAACCTAAAGCTCAGCATATTGCTTTAGTCCACTTGATAATGTTTCTAATCAAGTTAATTTGAATTAATTTTTCAATAAGATAGTGTAGCAACTGTTTTGTTAAAACCCAAATATATAACGACATCTACTATGCTTCCTTTGTCCACTAACATTGTGAATCTACCAAAAAACGTAATCATATGTTTGTGCAAGATTTAATCTTTACAAACCCGTGGGATCTGGGCAAGGGTACCTTCATGTAGAGAGGAGTTTGTGATCAAGAAATTCTTTAAACCAGCCTATTGCTGTATTTGGTGGAGGCTGCTATAGCTTTGCGGTTAAGAGCACCTGCGCCACCGTGGGGAGGAGTACTGGGGGAACAATGTAGGATTAGTTCCTTTGGCTCACCTCCAGCCTGTCTAGACCCCATTCCCACACACTCTTTTCACAATGGTATGGCGGGGAGCATCCTGTGAAGTGCTATAAAATCCTGTTCTGTTTTATGGCTTGTTATTTACGTGACGGCTTGCTTTTACTCCCACTGACTTTAATATGAGCATGACTGTACATTAGCTGAATAGTTTTTTATATACTGGCTAATTATGAGCTCTTCCAAAAGGCCTTTCACCTCTGCTGTCTTGAGCAATGGATATGATAACATCTCTATAACACATCTGCCAAGGTATTATGCACACACCAACTGAGATTCTATTTGTTACAATAAATAGCTTCCCAATGGGGGAGGCACTATTGTAGGATTATTATAGGAACTTTATTCCAGCCCTTTCTGAAAGTAGAGTTCTTAGAGAGAACAGGATATGTGGAGAACTGCTTTAAGCCTGAATGTTGCATTGTTTTGGTTCTTTCTTTTTATGCTCAAAGACTGACCACTGTTTTATATTGATTCTTATAGCACTCTCCTCACGGTGGTAGCTGACCACCCTCCAGCAGTTCATTAGGTGATATGATTAACATCTGTCCTTAATGGTTTGTCCTCTCTCTCATACTCTCCCCAGAGAGAAAATTGTATGTGCATCAGGTTTTGTTTGGGGCATTTTAAGTGTCCATGCTGCTCTGTGTTTATGTTAGACAGGACATGGTGAAGAAATGCATCTTGCACTTGGATGGGCCATAGTACCTTTGAGAGTTTGTTCCACAATCCTGGGCCATCCCTTGAGAAGACAAGCTTTACCCTCATGCTACAAAGTTCTATTGCACCTGAGAAGAGGAGATGCTCACAGTTTTCACCCCACAATTTAAGATGATCTTTTAGATGTATTAAGCCCAAGGACCAAGACCCTTGAACTTAACTCTCTGTTCTGTGGGATCCAGTGTAAAGAGCAGGGGATAGGTTTGATGTGCTCATGGTAGCTCACGTTGCTCAGGAGATGTGCTGCAGCATTCTGCACTAGCTGGCATTTCCTAAGATTCGTTGGGTTCCTGGCCAGTATATTGCACTGCTGTAGTCCAGCCAGGAGGTGATAAAGGCACGTAAGCCAAAAGTGGAATCACTTTGCTAGCATTTCATCCAGCCTGTTCTTGCACACCTCTAGTAGTAGAGGCTCAAAGACAGGTGCAAGATTATGCTCTCAGTTAAGGGTGTGAAAACCCTGAGTCACTCCTTGAAGCACTGTCACAGTCACGTCAGAGATGTGAGCCCAGACCATAGGATCTTTTGTGTCAGATCTGGCTACTGAGATTTGGAATATAGGGGAAAGACTTGCCAACGTGTATGGAAGTCAGTTTCAGATACAAACTAAATCAGGAGTAGAAGGGTGCCTGATATAGCAGAATTCACTAGCTTGCCGTATTTTTGCATGAGACATGCAAAACCTAGAAAAAGATGGCAGCTGAATAGCAATTCATTGCATACGAACACATATAGCATACAGCTATCTTATAAAGTGATATGCAGTGAAGTGGATTATTTTCATGAAAATATTGCAGTAAATCTCAAACATGCCACTCAAGATAAAGACCGCTTGGATATGTTCTGTCAACTGGGCATCACTTTGTGAAATTTATTATTTTTGAAGAATTCAGGACATATTTTAGGCTGTTCCAGAGTTTTCTAGCTGTCTGGATTTCCTCAATTTAATGTCTCCCTCCACCCCCCCTTTTTTTGCACTTGTTTAACCTCTTACGTGGGTGCAATTTAAACATATAAACAAACAAACTGGAACAAATCTAGCAAAGAAAATGCCAAAAGAAAAGAAAGTTTCTCTCACAGTTATTAACACATACTCTATCAAATGCGTTTGTCCTTCAAAAATAAGCAGCTGGGTAAACCATTAGGAGGCTTCTAGGGACTCAGCCTAGCCAAAATATGTTATTTTACTGGCTTAAATTTCCTTGATGTAAAATAAATGTAAGTTAAACTGCTATTACTGCAGATACTACCACTGCTTATATAGGAGCTAATCTTATCTAGGCAGATTACATTCCTTCCTAAATCTATCTGATACCAAAGCGTGAGCTGAGCGTGTTAACACATGATATGGCACATCTTTCTAGAAACAGACATTACAGATAGGAAAGAACTCGTAGGTAATCCAGTTCATCTACCATCCAGAAAGGCTTGTTCCCTACAGTATATTTATTTTCTAGTGTACATTTTACTGTCTAGTCTAATTGAAAAGGTCCCAAATAACGGGATTTTTACCATTTTCCTTATAAGACCGCTTGATTGATTAGTGTAGTTTCATTGATATTCATGCTAAGTTTCCCCTAACTTAATTCATCTCAGAACTTCTACTTTCCCCCTCTTTTAGCACCCTGAGCAATTTGTCTCCTTCCCCAGTTATTATTCACCTACAGTCTCACAGGCTGTGAAAGTCGGTTTACAAGGGAATTCAAGAAGGCAAGGTCCCCATCCTGATTTTCAGAGGTGTTGAACACTCTCATCCCCTAGTAACGTCAAACGAAGTTGGGGACACCGGGTATCTTGCAGGATCAGGCCCAAAGCTAGACAAAGAGGTGGGCAATGGAGGTAACATAATGTCATTTGAAGATGAATCACTGAGGTTCAGACATGTATCTTGTAGCTTCACAATTCCTTTTAGTATGTCATAAAAGAATGTTAATTTAATCATTATGCCCCCTGTACTCCATACTCAACTATTAGCCATGCTACTCAACACTGAGCTCCTACAATCTTTCCTTCTAAGTCATGTCCTGCTTAGTCATTCTATTGCTCCTCTCTGAACTCCTTCCATCAATCTTGGATATTTCTGTCTTGGGCCCTTGGTGTTTCTCTGTCCTCAACAGCATTTGCTGCTCCTCTCTTGTTTTAATCATCAGTGATTTTCAGTCACCCGCCTCTTGCTCCAGATCATCAATAAAGATGGGAATTAAGAACACACCCAATACTGATCTCCCTCCCCACTCCAGTTTGACACCAACTCTTTTCAACTCTTGAAAACTAGTAGACTCATGTTAACTGGCTTATTTCAAATACCTTCCTGTCTGGTTGTCACACACAGAGTGTGTCATTTTTGTCACTTTCTTCCCCCATGCTCATCATTACATTTTGCGGTGATGCAAAAATTGGTCTTGTTGTCCATAACTCTGAGGAGATGTCAGATAGCTGATCTTATTCAGAATGGGTGAAATTCACATCCCAGTGAGGCAGTCTGTACAATTCTGAAGGCATCACTTAACTTCTTACAATGGGACTTGAGCAGGTGTGGAAGCGGACCTCATGAGGCCCCTTTGCCTGGGGATGAATTTCACTCGATCACAGCCCTGAAAACTAAATCGGAGTGAATCTATGTGATGAAGTAGACTGCAATCTCAGGAAATTACTCTCTTTTACAAATCTGATTCCTTTCAGGGATCCTGAGAATTAGTTGGCTGGGATACAGGGCTATTCAATATCCTGTATGAAATAAGTTGTTGGTCCGGGTCTGCCTATCTCTCCATCCATCCTAAGCCCATCAACATCCCATACATCAAACAACCACTACCATTGTACATGGCACCCTGTGGAAAATCTCAAAGCAGAGTAACCAAGAAACTCAACAGGGACGGCGAGTTTGCTTCCATCTGCTCAAACAGAACCCTTTTAGTCAATTTTGAGGTATACACTCCTACCTCAATATAACGCCACCTGATATAACACAAATTCGGATATAATGCAGTAAAGCAGTGCTCTGGGGGTGGGGGGCGGGGCTGCGCACTCTGGTGGATCAAAGCAAGTTCAATATAACATGGTTTCACCTATAACGCAGTAAGATTTTTTGGCTCCCAAGGACAGTGTTATATTGAGGTAGAGGTGTATTACTCCCTCTGGACGCCATCCTCAGTTGCTGGTGCCTTCCAGCCCTGCAGCTAACTGATGAGTGGAACCACAGCCAGCAGAACCCAAGAGATTGGCTTCAGTAGTATAAGCTGAGCAGCAAAAGTGAATCGCAACCTTCCAACATATGCTATTTTGCAATCTCATTGTTTTTGGACTTCCCTTTCAAAAGGAGGCATGGCAGTGACCAATTACTCATCATTTCAACAGATGAGACAATTAAGCCATCTTTGCCTTTTAAAAATAACCACATTTTATTTAGGTTTTAATTATAAAGGTCAAGAGTAGTGTAAGTTTAGAAAACCAGAAACACAATCTGGGTCAGTGTTGGCCAGTCTGCTTTGTATCATGTGTTAAATTGGCTAAATTGAGAAGAACAGATGGCTATAGGCATTTGTTTTATTTTTTTGTAAATAGTCAATTATAAAACAAATGATTTCAATTGCCTCCTTTAGTGTTGTTCGTGGAGGATCTGTGCATCCAAGCTAGCATGCAATTTATTATCATCATTTTAGGGGCTTGTTCATACATGTATAAAATGCCAAATATTAGCTGGGCTGCAGAAAGAAAGGGCCAGGTGACAGTTTTTCATATCTGCACATGTTTGTGGTTTGAATATGCTAGTGCAGAATTTTCCAATGCTCCTGCAATTAATTATATGCAGGAATTATTTATTCAGTATGTTTTCAACTTTCTCTCTGCTAAAACATTTTGAGGATAGGGAGTTTCTTAAATTGGAGATAGTAGCTCATTGTGCTCTTAGTTAGTTTAGCTTTCTCATTCCTTCTCAACAAGGCAGACACATTTACCAGCCAGCTTTCATCTTTGCTAGCTTCTGCTTTAAGGTCCCAACCCTGCAAAGACTTGTGAGTGTGCTTAACTTTATCATAAAGTGAAGTCAATGGGGCTTCTCATAGTAAAGCATATGTCTAGGTCTTTGCATGGTTGGGGCCTATGTTCATGTTCCTCTCATAGCACATCCTTCTGGTACTCCCAAGACTCATGAGACATTAGTTTGATGTCTGATGTCTGCATTACAGTGCCATCATCTCTCAAACGTACTGTGTTCCTGCAACTGATACCCTTCATTCCCAAGCCAGAAGAGAAGGGTGAGATAGGGACTTATTTTAAATCCTAAATGGGCTTCTGTAAATGGATAAAATATCTTTTAAAGTAAAGACAATTTAGCAGATAATGGAGAAACAGGTTTAGTAATCGGAGCACAGATTTTAGATCCAGGAACCACTATTTCCCCATTACTAATTTCTCCCTACTGTTACTCACACCTTCTTGTCAACTGTCTGTAATGGGCCACTCTCTTATCCCTTCAAAAGTGGTTTTTCCTCCCTTGGTGTCCTGCTGTTAATTGATTCATCTCATTAGACTGACCTCATACTTGGTAAAGCAAACCCCATCCTTTCATGTATTTATACCTGCTCCTGTATCTTTTACTTCATACATCTGATCAAGTGGGTTTTAGCCCACGAAAGCTTATGCCCAAATAAATCTCTTAGTCTCTAAGGTGCCACAAGGACTGCTCGTTGTTTTTGCACTGCAGCATAGTTATAATATGCTATACCAGACGGGGGCAGTGATATGCAACGGGCCAGATTCTGATACTTACCCACAAATCACAATCAAAATCAATGAAAATCACAGTCAAAATCAATTACTCATGAAGTCAGGTGTTAGTCAACATGAGAAAGGGGATCAAAATCTGGCCCTATGAGATTAATTTCAAACACAGTGGCTTAGTTAATCAGAGAGGCCTACCAAAATCCTTAACGAAAATCCTGATGAGGAACAACAAGACCTCAGCCAGGGCATAAAAGGAAATGCTGCCCCATGACAACTGAAAATTCTGTGCCATGGCATGTGCAACAGCTACTAATCTAGACTCAGCTCCAGGAAGCATGTGTATTACAAAAAAAAGAGGCCAGGCTAATGCCCTGGACATGGGCACTACCCTAGGATATTTCGTTAGAATATTTCTGGCCTATCCCTCTATCAACTCACTGTGAAGCTTAGAAAGCCCTTTTGGTTTGATCACAAACTGTCTCTGGAGCAATCTGCTGTTTATTTTGTTTTTCTCCTTTGTAGGCAAATTCAAAATGTTAAGTTTCTATGTGTGACTTTAGAGCATTAAATATGCCTTCCATTTTCAGTGACAGCTATTAATATTCATAATGCATTGGCAACTGAGAAGAAAGATACTTCTCCGCTAGCTGGAACAACAAAGGTAGCAAAGCAAATAATGCCTTCTTTTTGTAGAAGAGATACCCAAACTGTAATAGACAAGTTTACCTTTCTTTACTAGGAAAGCATGAATCACCACTTAAAATCGCTTATGAAAATCTGATCAAATTTAAGATTAGTTTCTCATGGTTTTGCTGAGGAATTTGAGATATTTCCATTCGGAAAAAGAATTATTTCTTTAACCTTCTCAATGTTAGTTTGTTCAGGATTATTTTTTTGTTGTATAATGAAGGTTAACCAAAGGTAAGGCGTGCAAATATATGAAAGGGAAGTGAAATGGGGAAAGAGCAGAAAGCAAAGACAGGTGGATGGATAAATCAGGCATTGTGAACGAGGCAGACAGCTTATGGAAACTGGTGTTTAAAACTGATTAGCTTTCTGATTACTGTGCAAAAATATTTCATATCATGGTAAATGGAATGATTCTCCATCCTGTCAACTGGATTTCAACTACAGCTATAAAGAGAAAGTTATTTGGACATAGGTTTCAATAGTTATCTATTAAAATGTGATAGTGTCTCACCTATACAGTATATGAAATATGAATCAAAACATTAATAGAACAATAATTATGACTCTAGTACGATAGTGATCATTGCTGTGTTTTACATACATGATACTAGAGCACCTTTCAACCCAAAACACTTTACAAATCAAGAGTCATATTGTACTACCCCTTTTCTGGGAGTTCTGGTCCCTCTATGTCTCGTACCGTCTCCTGCTTATGGGGCCACAGTCCAACAAGAAAAGAAAGGACAGATGTTTTGAAAAGAAGGTTGCTCTGTGAGGAAGTATGATCTATTGGCTAAGGTACAGGGGAGGGATTTAGGAGACCTGGGTTTGATTTCCAGCTCCGTCACAGACTTCCTGTGTGACCTTGGGCAAGTCCTTTCATCTCTCCATTCCTCTGTTCCATACTTGTACAATGGGAATGATCGTTCTTCCTTTCTCCCACATTTTATCTGTTTAGGTCTCTATGATCTTCAGGGCGGGGGCTGTGTCTTACTGTGTGTACATACGCTGCCTAGCACAGTGGGCCTGATCTTGGTGGAGTCCTCTTGCCACAATAAGAATTCCATCTACTCTCAGTCTAGGATTGGAGCTTGGGAAGGCAGAAGCTTCAGACAAAGAACTTCAGGCCGAATTCATCTCTCAGTGAGGCCTGTATAAATCAGGCACAAATAAGAGGAAAATCCAGCCCCGGTTTGGAGGAAGGGGAACCATATTTTTTACTGGACAGACTCTAAATTCCAGCAATTTTATGCCTGCTTTGGGATTTCTAAGGGCTTGTCTACAGTAACAATTAGTTCGTAGCAAGCTGGATGTGAATCTACCCTTCACTAGCCTGCCACAGACTAGCTGTCTGTGTGGACCCTGAGGACGTGCACTGAGATTCCGTTAATACACTTTTTATCTAGTCTTCTTTGAAACAAGACTAGAGCAGAGCACAGTCCGTGGCAGGCTAGCGTCGGGTAGGATTGACGCTCTGTCTTGCTGCAAACTAAACGTTCATGTAGACAAGCCCTAAGTCTTTGGTGATTTTGTTTCTTGGTTTGAGTTTCTCTTGCTCATCTTTAAAGATTTCACCCCCGTGACTGTCCTTCTATGTATAAACTCTTGTCTTTGGGCAAAATATCAACAAGCACCAGCTGGATTGCAACAATGCTGTTGCACAGAGCCACAAAACCAATCTGTCCATGTAGAGGAGGACTATGATGTTAAGTACCCTTTTCATTTCAGGCCCGTAAAAGGCAACACCGATCTGTCTTCATCTGAAATATACTTCCAGATGCTAGAGCACTAAGCCAAACCTCACCTATCTCTGGTATGGTGGTGGTCATTTACTAAAGCTTATTTTGGATAAACAGAGCATTTAGCCAGCCACATCTAATCAATTGTGCTGAGCAATCACATCAGAAATGAAGAGGAAGCTTCATATGTGGAATATTTGATGCAGAGGGTGAATCATAATTCCATGTGAAAAGTAACATGCTGTTTTCAGCTCCTGCTTTTCAAAGGACACGAAGAAGAGAAAGACAAAAAATAAAACAAAGCTACATTTTTAAGAATATGGATTTTCCTCCCACCCCATCCCCCACTCACATAGTGAGAAGCATACAGGAGCTGCCAATGGCACAAAAACAGTCTGACCATTTTCAGAGTTTCAGTCATCTCTTAAACACTTAGGTGCTGTATTGAGTGAAAACCCATTTTCAGAAGAGTTTCCAAGGAAGCAGAAAGTTTCCACACCCTAAATCTTACATTCAAACAAATGGAAACTGGGTTATTGCTGCCAAACAGTTTGAATTGTTGTATCATAGCCTGTTGAATGTTATATTCTCTAATAAAAATATGAACATGCTATATTAAAATATGCAAATACACATTTCTTTCTTTTTTTCTTTCTGTGGCCTGTGTTATGAAGGAGATCAGGCTACATAACCAGAATGGTCTCTTCTGGCCTTAAAATGTATGAAAACCCAGGAAGGAACATGACTAACATGAAAAATGGCCTGGATAAGATGCTTGGTACACCCAGTTCCTCATAAGCAACTAGTGTGTTTGTGTGTAGGTCGGTGGTAGTGGTGGTGGTGGTGGGGATACTGTATAATTTTTTATTGTATTCTTGGTTTTAAATGTCACCTGTGGGCTAGATTTTGCACAGTACCATGCAGTGTAAATGTAAGGTGATGAGCGGGACACAGAATTCTGATCCTGCAGTGAAGATCATGATAATCTACTGCTACATGGCCAGCCAGCTACTCTTCTCTGGTAGCAAGAGTAGGCCTAAAATGGGAAGGTACAGCCAGGCATCTTCTTGGCAAGATGAGGATGGCACTCATGATCATGGATGTGGCTCTTCACCATATGCCATGCAGCATAATGGATTGACCTACATCAGTTTTTATACATTAGGCAAAGGTGTACATGACAATGATAGCTGCTAATCAGTAGGGAACTGGCCACCAAAGCATCTCAAACACCTCCACCCTTTCCTTTTTTACCATGTGATTTTATGGGTGAACGGATGAACAAAGGAGTTGAAATTTGTTATTGAAATTCAGTGTGGAGGACAATGCTTAAGTTCAACTTTCCTCATGCCCTCTTGTAGCCTTCACTTGTGTAAGGGCACCTCAACCTTGCACATCTTGCACCGCTCCATGCTGCTCAAGGATTTGCAGAAACCGTGTCAAAATCTGCCAAGATGATTAGGAAGGGTGAGTTTAATTGCCAGATCAGTGCCTTTAGTTGGCCAGGTATGGGGTTTGATGAGTTCCAAAGCATGACAAAAAAACGTGAGCAAGATCTGAAAGTTTTTGTAATGAGCAAATAAAGCTTGAGAACAAAACCAATTTCCCTACAAACTGACTCAATTGATTTACCCTTTCCAGCCCCCAAATTAAAAAAAAATCTTTGTCATTCTGTTACCTTTTCCTGTTGATAAATTTTCAGGAGCAAAATGCCAACCCATGGATGGGTTAGGAAAATCTTCATATTTATACAAAAAAGCTTGGCCATCTTCTGATCTTGTTGCATTTTAAATATACACTAAGTTGGCATTTAGATATAAAGACATTGTTTAATTCAAGCGTAGTCATATAAAATGCTGAGTCGTGTTGTTCCAAAAAAATAAAGATTTTTTTTAAACAAAAAGAACCATCATGATAATTATTTGCTGCTAAGAACATGCTCTCACTCATGATGGGTGTCAGTAGGAAATGCAAACATGACTAACGCCCTGATATAGTGCAGCATAAAAGCACATGCTCAAGTGTTGTGCTGGATCAGGGCCTATATCCTTGGAGGAACTGTGCACTATTTCTGCTTCTTTGTCAGCTCAACTATTACTACCTGCTATAAAGCTGATATAGTTTTTTGCCATGAAAATCAATTCATTAATAGGTTTTTACCTATTATAGTGACAATCACAAAATATGAGAGTCACTTTGCGTGCTCATGAGTTATATTTCCATTGCAGGATCATCTTGTGTATTAATTAAGCTTCACAGCAGCCCTGTGAGAAGAATGAATACTGTTATCATGTTATCCTCATTTTACAACATAGCAAACAGAACCATCTAGGGAGTAAGGGCCAGAGTCTTGCACTCTTACTCACATTGAATAGCACCTCATTACATTGAGATGCTATTGCCATGGAAGGCACTGCTTGATGTGAATAAGTGTAAATGACTTACTAACTGGATATGTGACTTTGGGGAACAGAGCTGGGAACAGAGCTCAGAATTCTGGACACTGACTTTGCTCTAATCAATAGGTTCCATTCCCTTCCACCATTAGCTAGCATCTCTTGCTCCTATCTAGCCCGTGTTCTGGACCCAATGGCAGTGACAGAAGTGGAAACCTCACCAAAGTGCTGCCCCCTACTTGATGTGTCGTGCTGGCATTCAGGCAAGTTGTCTTGACCAGCACAGAAGCAAACCCAAAAGGTGTGGGTTCATAATGTGCCCGTCACCAGATCTTGGGTGATCTCTTGTAAGACGTTCTTCTGTGGTAAGTACCTCAAAGGGCTGTGGTTAGTCTATTTTCATTTAAAATATTGTATATCATACACATCACAATAGAAAGACTGGTGGACGGAAGATCTTCCTGAGGCGTAAGTCAATTGAAATGGGGGGAAGGGGGTGGATCTTGTGGACTCATCAGGCTATACCATGATGATGAGTGTGGGATACAAATGTAGACAGAAAAGAAAGAAAGAACCATAACTTTTGGTTGTGTCTTGGTTTGCTATACATTCAGCATGGAGATGGCAGTGCTTGCCTGTGTCACTAGATCTGCAGTTCTCAAACTTTGAGTCAGGACCCTTAAGGGGTCACAAACCTGTTTTTAATGGGCTCATCTGGGCTGACATTAGATTTGCCAGGGCCTGGGGCCACAGCCAAAGCCTGAGCCCCACCACCGGGGGCTAAAGCCCAAGGGCTTCGGCCCCTGAGCGGCGGGGATCAGGCTTTGGCTTTGGCCCCAGGAGGTGGGGCTCTGGCTATAGGCCCCTGTCCAAGACTGAAGCCCTTGGGCTTTGGCTTCGGTCTCACTGCCTGGGATGGCAGGGCTCAGGCTTTGGCTTCAGTCCTGGGCAGTGTGGCCCAGGCTACAGACCCCTTGTCCAAGGCTGAAGCACTTGGGCTTCAGCTTTGGCCTCCCAGCCCGGGGTGGTGAGGCTCACCCGGCCTCAGGCTTCAGTCCCCCTTCCTGGGGTCGTGTAGTAATTTTTGTTGTGAAAAGGGGGTTGTGTTGTGACAATTCTTTGCTCTGAAGATGTAAAAGTGCTGCATATAATTAATAATAATCACACCTCTCTTATCTTCACTCCAGTACAGGCCAAATTCCAACTTCCTATCTAACTTTTTCCAGCAGTGAACTGGATATAATATTCTTCACTTCTGTTACACAATCTGCTCTCAGTGTGGAAAATATTATTATTACACAAATAGCCATAAACAACCGGATTTGTATAAAACTACAAAGCAAAATACATTGGGATGATTAATTGCATATCACACAGAGATGAATGTAATGTTGATCATTTGGAAGAACAGATGTGTACATGTATCTTAAGAATCTGTAGTTTAGCTCTGCTGAAAAATTTTCTGTAAGGGAAAAAAAATGATCTTGATTACTGGTACTGTACAAAAAGTTCATTGGGAAATGAAAGCAGTCACCGCTGTTGCAATTAATTTTATTTTATGTTAGCTTGGCTTTTATTGTAGAGAGTAAAAACTCTTGGGTTTTATTTCATAGCCGGTCCCATATGTGAGCAAAGCTGACAAGTTCATCCCAGCCGTAACCTCACGCATGCTGTGGTAACAAGCTCCATAGCGGCAAGAGCCCAGATGTGATTTTCTCACTTTATTCAAATTTATTGAGCCTTAATTAGAAACGGGACACTTTGGGGGAGGCTTTTTTTAGAAACATGGCTAAGGAGATCATTTTTTAATTTTGTTTTTTTGTGGGCAATGGTATTTTTGTGTATGTGAGAGACTTAATCTTTTTTCCATTCTCTCATATTGCAAGAATTTCTTGCAGGGACTGAGTAAACGATATTGAGTTAATGCGATCTAAATAACAACACACTATATTGGTGTGTCTGACTTTGCTCTTACAGTGTGTATATGAATCAACGCCGAGGTTGTCACCCTCTAGTGGCCAAATACTGCCATCCAAGCTATTGCCCTGACACCTCTCAGCTATGCCTTCTAGTAGTTGCATACTACAGAGGCTCTGAACCTCCCACATCTTAATGAAAAAGCCAATGCAATTTAACAGAACCGAAACCAATAACTGTCTATAGAAATTCAAGAGGGATCCATCGAAATTTTTGGTAAAATTTATAGAATTTAACAGAGAATGTGATCCTTATAGGATTTTAAAACAATTCTGTAGAATTCTATAGCAGAGGTCTAATTGTCTGTGTAACCCCCACTTGGAGTTTACCTGCTCCTGGAATGCTGTACTGAGCTTCTAGTGGGTACTACCATTTTGGACTACAACAACAGTGGCTGTGAGACACTTCTGACATCATTTCCCCACAGGCTTGGAATGAGGAGTGGGGACAGAATGTACTAACCTCCCCCCTGCTGAGACCAATATGGAGGCTTGTGCATGGGGTGATATGAAAAAGCAGTTTGTTGGGCTAATGATGAGCACGGGTTGCTCAGACCCTCAGTGGGAGGAGACAGCCTGACTCAGAGACAGAGACTAGTTTTCATTTCAGTTTTGAGTTTGAGGAGCTGAGAGAGTAGCACCACTGTTCAGGGTGGGACTCGCTGATTAACTCCCACTCTCCACAAAGGGAGTCTTTCAACTGCTGTGCCACCTAGGGCATGGGTCAGGCAGCTCCAGCCCTGAGGAAACCACAGTGGCAGAAATCCAACCTGGTACCAGCTTCTAAATAGCCAAGACCTCCATAGGATGCCAGTCCAGGGAGGCAGGGGAGGACTCTGACCAGCCAGGGCTGAAGACACTGTACAAAGACCTCCTCTTTTGCTTAAGCTGGCTAATATTCACAGCAGTGTGGCACTTGTCCCCGGACTCATCCCCAACTTACAATCTGCCTGGGAAGGTACTGGGGAGGGAGCTGGAGGTTGGGAAAAGTTCTGAGTGATGGGAGGTGGGAATCTGTTTATTTATGACTGTTTAACACGTATTAGTTAACCTTAGCCCTTTCCTTCCCCACATCTTATTTACCTGTTCCCAGTAAAGTCCTCCTTTGTTACACCGTTAGTTTGAGTGCATCATTTCTTTGCTGGGGTTTGTGTGGATGTACTTTACTGTGCTGAATTTTAGACCTGTTACCAGTAGTAGTAGCCTTATGCAGTTTCCCCAAAGGATAGCACCCTTCGTGTGTCAGCCACAATGAGGAGTTACCTTGTGTGGAGATGCCAGGCATCACAAAAAAGAACCCAGGACCCAACTCATGCACGGAGAGCTTGGGGAGAAGCTACTAAGCACCAGGGAGGAGGTTTGAGTCACATCTATGAAAATCTAGAGGATATTTAAAAAAACCCTATATCCTTTTTGTAACAGATCTTGAAGGTCTGATCCATAAGGGACTACTGTGAAGACACAGGGACACCACAAGCATACATGCAAGTGCATACACTCACACACTAGCTTGCCATTAAAATGTCAGCTTCTACCAATAAAACCCAAACAGATCTAAGATCTCTCCATTATTTTCTGTTCTATGTATAAGGAACAAGAGTAGCATCTCAGCTGTCTACTTCCTCCAAGATGTAGGCTGCTGCAGTCACATCAAGTGGGCGCTCAAGTTCCTCCACTTGCAGCCAGTAATTTTCAGATGCTAATTTAAGGCTTTGGTCCTAATCTTTGAAGCAATTTATAGCTCAAGCTCCAGCTAAATTAAAGACCAATTCATGATGTATAAAACCGCTGAGATAGCTCCACTCCTCTGTGACAATGCAGAGCTCAAAGTGCGTGAGAGGTGAGGACTAGAAAACTAGGTGGTTTTCCCATCCCACCAAATTGGTGAAATTAAAAAGAAAAAATCTGTCCCAAATAAGAGGGAAAATTTGAAATCTCAGTTTTTTTCATGAACCAAAAATCTAAAAAAATCAGTTAAACTCAGTCAAAGTTTGTTTGATTTGTTTCTTTGTTTTGATGATTTTCAACTGTTTAATTCTGATTTCTACCACTTTTTAAAACATTTTTACTATAGTTTCAATTTCAAAATGAAACGTCATTTTGAACCACAGAAATTGAATTTTTGTTTTGAAAATGTTGACACGGAATGTTCTGACAATCTTGAAACTTTTTTCAAAAATATTTTGAGTTGAGAAATATATTGAAGAGGACACTGTCCTATGAAAAGTTTCAGTTTCTACAAATCAACACTTTCCAATGAAAAGATGTTTCTTAGAAAAATTCCCAACCAACTCTACTGGGGACAAAGTATTCTCAGCTGTGAGGATCTGGTTAGGGCTCCTCAGTGCTTCAATACTGCAAATAATAAATAATAACAATAGCAATGACCTTCCGAGAGGTCAGGTGACTCCACCTTAATCTGACCAGTGTTAGGAAATGCTACAAAATCTTCCTCTTTGAAAAAACCTTACTGCTGTAGCAAGAACACCACCCACAATTTGACATTTCTTCTACCTACCATCAGCATTTAGTTTTTTACTCTCAAAAGATGGAAGAGCCAGAGACTCTATAAATTCCACTAGGAACCTCACTACTGCTCTTGATTTTAAAGGGAAGGTCCTCAGATACTATGGTGACAGGCAGCAGGATAAAACCCTAAGGTAAAAAGATAGATAAAATGCCACTGTGCAATAACTGTTATTATTACCATCATTAGTTAGTCATTATTTTTATAGCACCCAAAAGTTTGCAGCATACTTGCACTGTTAGAAGCGTTGACTTTTTAATGGCAACCGCTGCGTGTGAAAACTTTCTGAGATGGAACAATATTTTGAAGGCAACATTCCCCCATGGAGCCAGCTGCCACTCCCTTTCATTGCTGAAATATTGAGGTTAATTGGGGGAAGTCTAGAGCCTGGAATTACCACTGTAGTATAAAGAGGTCTGCATGCTTATTTTAATGTTTCATTTCAGATCCTTGTAAAAATACCAATGCAAGTTTTAGCTATGACTGATCACATTAAACGAGTGGACACATTTTATTATTTGGCAGTAAGTTTCTCCTGCATACTGTAACTCTGTCTCTAACATGATTCCCACTTTATTTTGTTTGCTTGCTTGGTAGTGTGGCTAGAAATGAGAGGATGCTGAAAATTAAAACTTTACTTAGGCAATGTAATCTCCATTAACTTCACAGACGTTGGGTAAGGTCCACTTGGGGACCTGTTAGTGGAAACACATCTGCTCTGTTCCTAATCATGAAACAGTTGATGCAATAGTGATTAATTGCTGTAAATGGAAGCAGGCCCCATTCCGTGCAAGCAAATGCATGGCACATTTGGATGTGCATAGCTATGAGACAAATAATTCATAACCCTTTGATGAATGTCATTGTATCTACATTTTATAGGTGATACGGTAAGGACAACAATGAGGGTTGGCTGTAGGGTGACTAGATGTCCCGATTTTATAGGGACAATCCTGATTTTTGGGTCTTTTTCTTATATAGGTTCCTATTACCCCCCACCTCCTGTCCCAATTTTTCACACTTGACGTCTGGTCACTCTAGTTGGCTGTGTCATGTAGGGGTCAAATGGAGCCATCTTGAATGGGATGGTAAGCTAGTTTCAGGTAGATCTTTTTCAAGGTAACAGTTAACTTATGGGAAAGGCATCAGACTTTTTGATTCTAACATTTATATTACAGTAGCCACAAGAGAGCTCAGTCTAGTGCTTATCCACTGGACCAGGCTGCCTCTCATGATGAGTTGATAATAACGGGCAAGATCCTTAGCTGCAGTAAATTAGTATAGTTCTGTTGGCTTCAGTACAGCTATGTCAATTTACACCAGCTGAGGATCTGGGCCAGTATAAATCAGGCAGACATATTTAAAGAACAAAACAAACCAGAAGCCAATTGCACTGGAAGATTCTTAGTATGTCTGAGTAGAGACATTAGAAAATATTCCAATTTACAGAAGCTTTAAGAAGGTATGTCAGACCTTGATATTTTCACCCAGAATGTCGTGAAAGTATTTATTTCCAAGCAATGCTCTGGCATATTGAGTAAGATCCACATGAAACCAAGAGAACTAAAGTTCTAGTGAATGCTGCCAGAATTGTGTGTGTCTATAGAAAACCTTATAGATGTGTGTTGTCAGATCAAATGCATTAAACCCAGAAACCTGGTGGTTTCTATTCTCTTTTTGGAAGCACTTTGAGCAAATACATTGAATGAGACACTTGTAAGCATGTGTATTAACAACATGAGCTGAATACAATGATGCAGTCTCCTTCATGTTGACATTATGAGCCAAGAAAATTAAACTCCTATTTTTTGTTTTGTTTTCTGCACTGGGGAATTTAGAACCTAACTCTGGATATTTGGGAAGAAGCTGATTAGAGACAGGTGAAATACAGGTTTGTTCAAAAGCTTTAGCATTCTGATTTTGATAGTCCCTGGATTTTCATAATATGTTTTGTAGATATCATGGACAAGAACATTCGAGGATGAGCTGCCAATTTTGAACTCTGTCTTAAACTGGGGTCCCTTTCAAATGCCCAAAGTAGAGAATTAGTAAAATCACCTCAAGTTGTTCTTAAATGTAAAGATGCCATGACACTACCTGGACTTCTGTAAATTTCTTCATGTTGAAGTGTGAAACATGCTAAGTCAAAAGTCAACAAACTGATGGGGATTGAATTAAGATGGCTTCCCCACCCACCTTTTATTTGCTGTAATTATCAGGGGAGACTACCAGCAAAGGGAAATTTGTGTACAAATTATAATAATAATATTCATAAAAAACTAGTGGAAGAACTTTCATGAAACTACGCTAGAGCTGGAATAGTTCTATATTTGCTTATATACAGTGCATATTATTTGCTTACAAATGTGTATGTACACCATATACACATACTTATATTATACATTATAAACACATATACACACAGTTACTAGCAGAGCAGTTTTCAATAATAGTCTGTTTTTTCCAGGCAGCAATGGTGGATCAGGACACTTAACTGGATATCAAGTGAATATAGTCCTCAAGTCAATTCCTTAGTAAGGCTAGTCTTGCTTATACTCTTTCTGCTGCTGATTGTACAACCCTCCACTGGTGGCAGCTCTTCATAATACATTGATTATAAGAACAGGAAAGTGAACAAAATGTACTCATTCTGTTTATAGATTGAGATATAATTTGACTTCCCTCCTTAGCAGAAGAATCAGATGCACTTTATCCATGGTTGGCAACATGTTCATACTTGGATAAGCTCTTCCTCCGCATTTACTCAGCATTTATGGTTTGTACTTGCCTGCATACACAAACTGGATTTCTTAGGACGTGGGGGGGAATAGGATTCCTAGTGTAATTTTATAGGAATGGAGTGGAGCTTTCATTAAATAGACACTTTCCTTGTGCAGAACTACTGGCCATGAGGAAAAGGTACATATCAGGCCTGTATGTGCCAGAAGGTATTGCTGCTGACATATCTGTGCAAAGAGATGGCCTGAGCCCTTAAGCAGCTTTATCTCAAAAGATTATGTTGAGTAATTGTTCTTCTGCCCCAATGGCACTTTTGGTGTTTGACTGAGATTTGGGCATGGGACAGAGCATGGCTGAACCTCAGTCTGGAAAAAACTGAGGTGAATATGGTGGGTTGGCTGAACTACTCACAGGAGATGGCAGAGACCATAACGGGTTTCCAGGTGTTTGCCGACCACTTCTCATTAAGATAACTGAGGAATAGGTTAGCTTCTTAGCTGAATTTAGATGACATATAAAGCCTTGAATGGCTTAGGATCATCCTGCATGAGATAATGTCTCATGCCTATTTACAGTGATTACAAGTAATGGTAAATGTGAGATCTTGGCTAGCAAAGTCTGTGACGCGCCCTTAACTTTTGAGTCCACTCACCTGCTTGGACTGAAACAACCTGAATCTGTTTGGCCTTCCACATGTTATAAAGCTCATCTTTTTGATTAGGGATTGTGGGAGATTGAGTGGTGAGGGATGGAGGGAAAGGAGTCTTCTTATTCCTTGGTAAGAAAATCAGACGTTTGAGGCAAATACTTTCTTGTTTTGGTGTCAGATGGTCTGTTCAATGGTAAATGACTTGAGATTAAAGTAGCCTGATTAGATTAGGAGTTCAAGGTACAGTGAGCCTGAATTATTAAAAAAACAAAACAGAGAAAGGGAAATGTATGCATTCCGCTCTTCTTCAGTTCTTGGAATACTTAGAAAAACTGAGTTTGTCTTGTTAAAATTATCTTTATCTGCTTTAGAACTCAGTGCCTGAAGTGGTAGCTCTTTCACTCAATAAATCAATAAGGAAAACCCTTGCACTTTATACTGTTAGAAACTTTGTGTTGTTAAGACAGAGGATTCCCGTCCTATTCAATGGCCAACAGAGTGATACAGGCAGAGAACCTCTGCTTTGAGGAAGCATTGAGAATGGAGGCCTGTGCAAATTTAGCAGTGACATTTCCTGTTCTTCAGTTCAGTTTAAAGTAGACAGATTGTTATGGGCCCAGTAACATGACCAAGGCATGAGAACAAAAAGATCACCCTGGTTCTTTTAATGTACTACTTTGTAAACTGAGCACTGATGCATACATGGGAATATGAATCTCCCCTGGGAGTCCATCAACATCTAATTTGTGTAAATGGTTAGGCTGAAAAGGATAATTTGATTCAGTTCTCCTTTCATCTAATTTCCTCAGTTTCCACATTTCCTAAACTACAACAATCAAAACACCATGTTGCTAATCCTGTTTGTATTTCTTTCCATCTTCTTCAGTGGCTGAGTTTTCCCTCTAAGGGATTTCATAGCATTTTTTCCATAGCCAGGAATTATTAAATTGGTGCAGTGGCCCACTGACCACTTTCTTCCATGTGCTTTAGCAAAGTGCATGACATCCTAAACAGGCTGACTTTCCATCCATTGCATTTCATCCTTTCCTCCTTGTTACCTTGGATCTTTTAAAAATACAAACATTTCTGGTTCTGCCTCATGTGTTCATTAGCTTCAGTGCCTTATTCAATGAAAACACGAAGGTGTCACAAGGATAAGCCCCTTTCTAGCAATAAACACTTAGTTCTCTACGCTTCTTATCCACAGACCTTTACAAAGGAACATAGCTGCATTTTATTGATGGGGAACTGAAGCACAGAGTGGAAAATCAACTTGCTGAAAGTCATTGAGCAGATCAATGGCAGAGCTTGGAACAAAACTCAGGTCTCCTCACTTCTTGCCCCCAACTACTGCCTCTACAAGGGATGTTTTTTAGTTAGGAAATGCTAATTTAAAAAAAAAAATTATTCCCCTTTTTCCCTTCATCTCTCACTTTCCTTTGAGCTGATGAAATGGTGATTTGGGACTGCACTGGATTGCTGAGCCCATAACTGCTGACACATAATTCCCATTGTGATGTTTCCGCTACAAGTGTTCACAAAGGGCAATGCTCATGATGTGCAAAATAGAGCATAAGTGGGACATAAGTGGTGCATACACCTTGGGATGGCCCTCTGTATAGGGATGTGTAGCACACAAAATGAAATGCTGCATGTGACTCCATAATTTAATAGCAGTGATGCTTTAATTCTGTACTTTCAGTGGTAGAGAGGATGCTGCGCAGTGTGTTCTTTAATTACAGAATTTGCTTTCCCTTAGGTCCATTAGCACCTGGACTTGTTAATTTTCCAGGTACCCTGCTAAGCCCATATTTTTCCAGATGGAAAAATGAGTTGATGGCTGTGACACAGGGAGTCTGAGTCAGAGTTTCCATTGCTCTGATCTTGCTTTATTGTGGAAGTCCTACAAGTATGTGAGTGATTTTAATTTTTGCACTAAATATTGTTTAGTGCGGAATCCTAGCGAGGGACCGAAAGATGAGACACAACCACATGTGGCTGTGATGAAGATGAAGTCTGTATGGATGCCATATTGTGCAACTGTAAATCCAGTATCTATTAATATGCTCATTGCTTGTCAGCAGGTATTTGACAATGCTTTTGGAGAACATCACATTTTTCACATAGTAGGTGTTGCCAGGTTCAGGATTTTTTCTGGTGTCTATAAGAACTGGCCCAAAGTTGGTAAGTATTGTATCTTCGTTGAATTAATTGTTTTCTGTCTTAATTTTGTGTGTATGTGTCTGTGTAAATCTAGGGTGGGATTTTCAAAAGTGCTTCACGCTGGTCATATTCTGCTCCTTCTGAAGTTAGTGGGAATTTTACCATGTTGTCTACAATGGGGAGAAAGCAGCAAAGAATCCTGTGGCACCTTATAGACTAACAGACGTTTTGGAGCATGAGCTTTCGTGGGTGAATACTCACTTCGTCAGATGCGTGTAGTGGAAATTTCCAGGGGCAGGTATATATATGCAAGCAAGCTAGAGATAACGAGGTTAGTTCAGTCAGGGAGGATGAGGCCCTGTTCTAGCAGTTGAGGTGTGAAAACCAAGGGAGGAGAAACTGGTTCTTTAATGGCAACCATTCACAGTCTTGTGTATCCAGAGCTGCTGTGTCAAATTGCAGATGAACTGAAGTACGCAGTTTCTCGTTGAAGTTCGATCTGAATATTTTGTGCAGGATGCACCTTAAGTTGCTTAGTGTGCCAGGAGATAATGCTCCTACAAGGTTATGTATTGCCATTCTGATAATTGATATTGTCCATTTATTCCTTTTCCTATGATAGTTCCAGTTTGGCGATCTACATAGAGTACGCATTGCTGCATATTGATGCGGTATCATTACCATTGGGTGCATGAAGACCATATGATATGTGATCTGGTTAGGCCTGTGATGTGCGCTCGTAATTTGGGCAGTGGCTGAGTTGTGCCTGATTGTTCCTAGGCAATACGTATGAATGTGCAGTTGCTGTGAGAATCTTTCAGTTGGAGTGTGTTGTGAGCAAGATTGCCTGCACCAAGACCCTGAAAGTGTGGATCATTGCCGGATGTTGTCAATCCTGATGATGCGTTTTTGAGAGAGGTGTTAGGTATCCTAGTTTGTGGGCTGTTATTGCATGCAGTGGGTCCTGATTGTTCTTTCTTGGTTTTCTGCAGTAGGAGGTTATGTACACGCGCCTGTTATCTGTTTCCTAATTCTCGTGCGGTATTGTAGTTTTGAGAGCTTGTGGAGATGTGTAGGTGTGTCTCTGTCTGAAGGTTGAGCATTAATGTGGTTGTACCTCATGCTTGGCTGTACAATGGATCGTGTATGTGCCGGATGAGTGAGCATAAAATAGCTAGCGATCGGTAGTTTTCGATATAGTTGTAATGTGACCATCCTTATTGCACCTGTTCTAGAAAGGACTCCGTGCTAGATTTCAGCTGAGGTTGAGAGGTGTGGAGTATTAAAATCATGTGGAATTTTCTAAGTTCTTTCCCATGGGTCCAGATAGAAATGTCATCAATAGCATAGCGAGAAAGGCGTGAGGGACGAGATGAGGAAGGTTGTCCGTCGCCATAAAAAATAATTGGCTCTGTGGCCATGGGATGCTAGCATGCACTGACTGAGATAATATTGTCATCAACTTGGAAAATAGTGTGTTGCAGTATGAAAGACGAGTCAGCAGCCAGTGTGCTGTGCATCATCGGATACGTCCTCGCTTGTATTCATTCTGTGTTGGATGTTGATTGTAAAACCTCAATCATGTAGCTAGGATGGGTTCTCTGGAGGTACCAATGTATAGTTTCTCAGGAAAATCAGTGGTGTCGGACATAGCTGGCTAGTGCTAGTGCATATGGTCTGATTGAGATCTCATACTCGACAGTTCCTTCATAGTCCATATGCCGACGATATGGCGCGTCCTAGATTTCGGGTTTGTGATCTGGAAGTAGATAGAATAAGCCTGGTCGGGGCTCTAAGGGTATGTTGATTTGTTCCGGTGTTAGTGTAGGAAGTGTCCTGAGTAGATGGTGCAGTTTCTTAGTGTATTCCTCAGTGGGATCTGAGGGAAGTGGCCTGTATAATTTGGTATGGGGAGAAAGTTAAGCCAAGTCTGAGCATTTTGAAAATTCCACCTCCATGACTGAGCAGTGCTCTTGTGAGTTCCATGCTCCTCACTGGCAGCGCTGGAGACAGAAGTGCTCCACTAATACATGCAGAAGGTACAATGGAGAAGTGGTGGTATGAGCTTCCCCATTCTACCCCAACTATGTGTCTTAGCGTTGATTAGGAAAGTCCAGCCCTCAGCCTCTCTGCTGAGACAGCTGACAAGGGGGGCATGCTCTTTGATGCTTGTGTTATAAAACCTGTGTACCAGGGAGTCATCACAAGACAATCTTCACTTAGAGTGACCAGATATCCCGATTTTATAGGAACAGTACCCATTTTGGGGTCTTTTTCTTATAGAGGCTTATAAAATTGATCATTGTCATTTTTCCAACATTATTTTATATATTTAAAGACTTATGTCCACCTACAGCCTTCTCTTCTATCGAGAGGACCAAGTCTTTCTTTACAGGTTATGTTTGCTAAATCTCATCATTTTTTTGCTCTATTTTGGACTTTCTCCAATTTGTCTACATCTTTTTAAAGTATGGTGCCCAAAACTGGACACAATACTCCGGCTGAGGCCTCATTAGTGCCAAGCAGAATGGAGCAATTACCTCCAGTGAATTACATATGAGATATCTGTTAATACAGCCCAGAATGACAATTGCCTTTTTCGCAATAGCATCATGTGGTTGATTCACGTTCAGTTTGTGGCCTGCTATCTTTGGATTGATTTTCATAATGGTTTCTGAGCAAGAAAAAAAGCCTTGGAATTCACTATAAAAATTCCTTTGAAGGCAGTTGTTCAATGGAAGAAAGTTCACCTGGCTAGTGTGAATTATTTTGAAATACAATAAACCTTTGTAGTTCCTCATTCTCACTTGTCAGTTCTCACAATTAACTTCTCCCCTTGCATGGTGGGAAAATATAGACTATGACAGGTTTGGATTTTGTGTCTGGTTTTGATGGACCTGTTATGAGCTGATCAGAGGTCACAGTAGCATATTCCTCTTTTTCCTCATTATCTACATAAGCCTTCCATATTATGTAACCCCCAAACATTTCTTTTTCTTTATAGGAACACAGAAATTTTTCTGCATGTGCATGAGAATAGCCTTTTCCGAGGCATCACATTTACTTTTAAGTTTCTCAAGCTGGTTTATAGACTTTGAAACTTTCTGATGCATATTTCAGCCATGACATAGAATATTCCTCAGGAGTTTTGGAAGGAAAAAAAAATCGCAAACAAACAAACAGAGAAACCCCAAACCCACAACAATGTTACGGCTAGGGCAAATTGGTGACTCAAGGGGGGAAAACAGCAGCTCAATTGAAAAGTTTGTTAACAAATGTGACCACACTGTAAGACAACTGGTTCCACTTGGCTTCTGGGGAACTTTGTTAATGTAAGACTGCAGTACATAATGAATTACTCGTATGTCTACCACACAACTTCAGCTAGTGTCTGCTTGGCACGTTCCAGTTAAATGAAAACAAAAACACAAACGTTTCAGTGTAGATTGTTAGCAGTCTGGGGGGAAACAATCTACCAAAGTGTAGCAATTAATCTTCATCCACCACTGAAATTTGCTTATGCTATTTCTTTGCTTGATTAGTAGCTAGTCTAAATATGTCAAGTGGGGAAAAAAAATCTTAATGTCTCAGCTCCACATACATTTTAGAAAGAAGAAAAAAAGGCTATTATGAATAAGCCTCAACTTGAATCTTGTTTTTAGAGGGTCAGCAATTAATTGGAAATATGAATCCTAACAATTGTATACCCGAGTACTCAATTTCCTGTAATTTTTCAGAACTTCAGCGGGGGTAAATTGGCACGACTATAGTTACTTCAGTGGAGCTATGCTAAACACAGCTCCTCAGGCTCTGACTCTATATTAATTAGGAGTTAAAATATCTTTTTTAAAAAATGTGTATTTATAGGATTTTGTTTTAAGCAGGGAAATTGTAGCATATTTGCATCAAAACTAACTCTTTGGAGCAAAATGGCAGATTTTCATCTGTGGAAACTGCCCTTGGTTTTCATGGAAAATGTCAATCCGTTTTTGGAAAAAATGAAGCGTACTTTAATTTACTTGAGGCCAGCAATGCAAATTTCCCTACTCAGCTGTGTCAATCTCTGTGGAGGGGAAGGATTTCATTCTATAGATGGTTTGGGTTGAAAATACATTAAATCCTTTCGCCTTACCAATAAAATATTTTAAAACATGTTTGGTCAGACTTCAGGCATTGAAGAAGTCACAGTGTACAGAGTTCATGGAAACCTACATGTATCTGAAGCAGATGGATAATAAACAGGGCCAGACCTGCAGTCAGAAACCACAGGACTGTATGTAACCTCGGAGGGAAGTGAAATGATGGCTCTGGAGCCCATAACTTATAATAATTCACTTTCACATTTAGTTTTTGCCTTGCTTCTATGTCAGTGAAAAAAAAGTCCTCAGTTGGGATTTACTAAAGCAAATAATTCTTTGGTTTTTCTGGCTATCAACTGAAGGAGCAGCCGAGTTCCTTTAGAATGCAGTTATTTTGGCTAAAAACCTAACTTAGTAATATTTAGGGCCATGTTTTCAAAGGGCCTCCTTTAATGCACACATTGTGCTACAGGTAACTGAATGTTTGTACAATTACTTACACACCTTTATCTTACTAACTTGTGTTCATGATCTGAGTGGAGCTATGCCGATGTACACTAATCATTTTGGCCCTCACCTTTTTTAATCCCGATAATGACTGTGGGCTCAATATAGGAGGCCAGATACATATTTGGCCATTAGAGCACCATATAGAATGAATTTGGGACACACGGCTGTGTTCAAAGAGTCAGTGGCCCATAGCTGACAGACTGTGAAGTTCTCTGATTATTTCTTTTCAACTATCGTAACAGATGTGCGTTTGTGTGTGTGTACAGGAGCTGGAAGGCTTCTGGATGGGACATGGAGCCTTTCTCTTTCAAATCAAGCCCATGTCAGTAACGAACAACAGTCATTACCTACCACTTGGTGGCTGTGGTGAAATGAATTGATGGTTTAAGTCCAGTTTGTAGCAGTAATGCCACCATCAATGGCCACTCAAAATGACAATTGTTGGGAAGTCTTACTTAGTTCAAAGGACTTTATAAGTAAGACTGAATTCCCAGAAAAGGGCTGAGGCACATGATTTGTACATTGCCTGTGTCATCACTGCTCTATGGAGAAATAGAGGATTCCAATCTCTAGAGCTGCAAACCACCTTTCACCTGCATTCAGTTCACTTAATACATTCAAAAGGAGAAACTAAAGAATCTGGGCCAGCATCAATCCACAGGGGAGAGACTGTGCCCTTATTCTTTGTGATAGTGTAATGGCCCCATTACTTTTACCATGTTATTTCTGACACATTAATAAGTACAGGGTGGCTGATGCTTCTGAGGGGCTTTTTCTTTCTCTGTAAATTTTCAGCAGCCCAAAATTGTAGACAGCTCCTGGAAATGCTCAGAGTCTGAAGTGAGCATCCCAACTTCTTGGTTGCTAAACAGATATGCTAAACAGAAAATGCAGGAGGGGAAAGACATTGGAGGATACCAGTTAGTCACAGCCAAGAGGCAAGAACTGAGCAGTTATCTAAGACGTCACCCTATTTGCATTGGGCCTCATTATTTGCGACACAGCTTTGTGTGTCATTCAAAGGAAGTATTTTTACTGCTATCCTGTTTATTATCAGGTGGAAATAGCTTCTGTAAATCCTGCAAAAAAATGAGGAGACAAATCTTAACACAATTATGGTACTTTCAGTCTCTTTCTAAATATAATTCTCCGTGTAGTGCCAACAGTGGTCCAGGTGCTTTCCTGTTGCGGACGGTAAGACTAGGTCCTAGAACCCTAAGGAGACTTCATTCTAAATCATTTTTTTTGTAGATGGACAGCTCAAGGCTTGTGCAGCTCTTACATTTTACTTCAATCCACAAAATAGGGTTTGAGTGGAATTTAAATGGTGCATGGACTTTGTGCATAGATGTCTATAAAGCGGGTGAATAGTACCCCTAAATAACAACTGGGGATGTGTGATTTTTCACCATGCAAGAGAAAGAAGGACATTGAACAAATCTGAAGGAATCTGATAAAATTATTCATGGAAAATAATGTTGAGAAATAAAATGTTTCAGGAAAACAAGAAGCTTCTGTTGTAACAAGAAACCACAGGTAGCGTAAGTTCTGGTTGATGAATGGTTATATCATCTTATTCATGAGACTTTCAAATACATTGAGCCTTCACATTGTGCATCCAGATTGCATGCTGAATCCATTCTCAGTCTAGTGTACTCTCTGTCTATTCAGCTTTGCTAAGTTCCTTGTGGTGGGTGAGAAATATAGAATATTTAATGTCTCTTTTGTCATGGCACCATCTAGTGACAATGAAGGACCTCAAGTCTGGAAGGAGATTGTGCAAGGGGAGAGATGTGTGAGTACACAAGAGCACCAAATAGTGAATGAACATGTTGTGGAATAATTTCTGTAGAAGTACCACATTTATACAAGACCACCGGGGGATCAACTTGACATTCCCAACTAGGGTTGCCAACCGAACAAAATTGAACACCCTTGCTCCCCCCTCTTCTCTGAGGCTCTGCTCCACTCACTCCCCTCCACCCGATTGCTCGCTCTCCTCCACCCTTACTCACTCACTCATTTTCACCAGGCTGGGGACCGTCTCTTTTTGACTGGTGTTTGGTTGAAAATTGGACACCTGCCATCCCTACTCAACAGCCATAATTGCATCCAAGAGTCCAACATGGACTCCAGATTGTCATGTATTTATCACTCATAGAGTCCACTGCTTAGTGCTCACACATTTCATGCTATTAATTAGATTTAATTTTGCCTAGTAGCAATAAATTCTGTCAGTGGATATGCAGTGATGCAAAGCAGTAGGGAAGAAAACCTTAACAACTCTATTGATCACTAATTTAACTCAGAACTCCGGGTTTCTCAATATTTATAAAGATTTCCCAAAGAGACTAGTGCTTTTGGAAGTCCAACTTGAAACATCTCAAAGAGATCTGATTTTCAGATAGCACTGGGTCTTTTAAAACTCAAGTCCCTTAAGGTATTTGGACACCCAAAAATGGAGACAGCCCAAATTACTGGTAACTCTGGAAATGTTGGATATATATTTAACTCCATTGGTGGCATGATATGCATGGTTACAGGTGTTAGCCTTTGTGTCCGTGTCCATTCCTGTTCAAGTAATTTGCACAGTGAGACAACAGGTGAATAAAATATAAGAAACCTCAGCACCCTGAATATATGTTAATGTTTATAACTAAATTGAAAGGGAAGCTTTTGAAGGTTTTGAAATCTCTCTCTCTCTCTCTCTCTGTCCTCACTTCTAGGTTCCACCAGGACTGGTAAAAGAACAACCAAAACACCACAAATATAATTTTGTGTATGTGTGGGGGTTTTTTTTTTGGCTGGACAACAGATTGATATGCCAGAAATCTTATGAGAAATCCTGTTTTGTTGGGATTTCCAGCTCAATTCTGTAACTCAAGCAGTCCAGATCAGACTGTTACCAGACCTTTGGGCTGCTTTTCTAAACTCAGATATGGAGATCCTTAAGGTTTCACCCACCATTATCTGTTACAACCTATATACCTCCATCTCTCTATCATTTCAACTGGGTATGATATTCTCTTTCACTTCCTATCCTAAGCTGTTGCATAGTCCCTCTGTGCACCATCAAACTGTTGCCATGTTCTATCTCAGTGTGCTCTACACTTCAGTTGCAAGGAAACCAGCTCTTAAGTGGCTAAAGTTTGTAATGTCCTTTGAAGTCCATCAGATATTAGAATTATTCTGCTCAGAAGCAACATGCAGTTTCTGATGTAGCGTTGTCCTGGTTTGCTGGAATTTGAAGCAACTTATTGCCCTCAGAAATAATGACGTCCTAAAGCATCAATTCCTGCTTTATGATGACACATTCGCTGCTGTTATTGCAGAGTCTGTTGTGTGTCAGCACTACTGGTACCCCTTCATTTGTTGAAATATTTCTTCTTTGATATATTGTGTAGGAAGTCATGACAGTGCATAAGCAGCTATTATTTTGAACAATCATTAGTGGGGGGAAAGAAAAGAGCATCTGGCCTTTGGACTGGTAGATTTACTAAGCAAAACTCTTTCATTGACTAACGTATACGCATGAGACATTTCCAGGCTATGGCTTAGACTAATATGAGTCCACATGATCTTTGCTTTCCATAGCATTCTATACCCTCTGTGTTTCCACTGCCAGACCAAATGTCAACATCAGATGGGAGGGAACATAGAATCATAGACTATCAGGGTTGGAAGGGACCTCAGGAGGGTCATCTAGTCCAATCCCCTGCTCAGAGCAGGACCCAACTAAATCATCCCAGCCAGGGCTTTGTCAAGCCTGACCTTAAAAACCTCTAAGGAAGAAGATTCCACCACCTCCCTAGGTAACCCATTCCAGTGCTTTACCACTCTCCTAATGAAAAAGTTTTTCCTAATATACAACCTAAACCTCCCCCACTGCAACTTGAGACCGTTACTCCTTGTTCTGTTATCTGCTACCACTGAGAACAGTCTAGATCATCCTGTTTGGAACTCTCCTTCAGGTAGTTGAAAGCAGCCATCAAATCCCCCTTCATTCTTTTCTTCTGCACACTAAATAATCCCAGTTCCCTCAGCCTCTCCTCATAAGTCATATGCTCCAGCCCCCTAATCATTTTTGTTGCCCTCCACTGGACTCTGTAGAATTTTTCCACATCCTTCTTGTAGTGTGGGGCCCAAATCAGGACACAGTACTCCAGATGAGGCCTCGCCAATGCCAAATAGAGAATGATCACGTCGCTTGTTATGCTGGCAATACTCTTACTTATACAGCCCAAAACGCCATTGGTCTTCTTGGCAACAAGGGCACACTGTTGACTCATATCCAGCTTCTCCTCTGCTGTAAGCCCTAGGTCCTTTTCTGCAGAACTGCTGCCTAGCCACTCGGAACAGGCTGAGTAAAATGGACAGTTGTAAAGCATAATAAAAACAAGTTAGCTGACGGGAAAATATTTAGCCTCAGTGAACAAAATATGCCATAAAACACACCCATTAAAACAATTAACATGCAGTGGTAATGGTAGCCACTTGAAAATCATTCTCTATTAAAAACAAACACATGAATAAGTTGACAAATCACAAAAGAGTTTTCATTCTCTCACCTACCTTTACCGGCATTTATTTAACCCTGGCCGAAGATATCTGTAGCTTGGTGGAACATGTTTTGACTGATGGATGCCCATCTGAGGAGCTCTCTAGTGCAGGAGGCCCAGAAATGTTCATGTTGTACACAACATAAGATGCACCATCTCTTTACAAAAGCCTGCCCTTGACTGGTGACTCATATATCACTCTGAAGAAGATTAATGAACGAATCTTACATTGAAGGAGGAACTTAGACTATAGGCCCACTAGGAGGACATGGAGATATTTTGATTCTTGTGTTTGGTGCTTAGATATCAAGGTGATTGGTGCATGGACATTGGCGCATGGTGACAGACAGAGAATTTTTCCCCAAATAAAGAACTCAAATTGAAAAGCTGGATAGGTCAAACATCTCTCCATTTTGGGATCTCAGTCTTGACACAATTGGGCGTGGAACTGAATGAGTTAAACATGCATTTTTGCCATTTTACTTTTACAAGTTTTACTTTGTGTGTGACTAATAATGTGGCTTGATCTTCCTTTTTATGGAGAGTTTGCAGTAGTTCTTACAGGCACATAAGATTTATTATAACAGATTGGACCAGTGACTCAATCAAGTCCAGCAACCTGTGTCTGGATATTTCAGAGGAAGGCAAAAAAACCCCTCATTAAAGCACCTGACCAATGATTCAATGATGTGCAGGCTGGGAAAATTCTTTCTTGATCCTTGCAACCTTGTTTTAGAGAAATGGACTGAGATTAATGTAAGGACCATTCATTCAGTTTGGTTATAAGAAATGTTAATATCTACCAGCTGATTACTGCTTTCTGTGGATTCAGTTTATTTTAAAAGCACACTAACCAGAACGTTAATGAAAAAGCCTTATCTAATGCATTAACGAACAATAAACAAAGAAGTAGACTATTTCTTACTTTAAAAGTCTGATGAGATCAAAATCAGTTTCTGAAATATGTACAGGGCTAGATTCTTAGGTGGTAGAAACCAGCATAACTCCATTGTTTTTAAATCTGGCCTATGGACCCCAGAGCTTACTCTTCATATCCCTCACCCCCCATTTGCTCTTTCTATAGACATTGCTCTCTCATTCTTTGTTTATCTGTTTATCAGAGATTAACCTTAAAAGCCATTGTTTTGAATGGCTTCAATTTATTTTAGTGGTGGCAAAGTTAGCTGTGCTTTTCATTACTCATGGACAGCTTTCCTGGAACACCATGTGTTATTTGCTACGCCTAACTTTCTATTTTGGCGTGGGGGTGGAATGGGGGTCAAGGATGATTATTATTGATAATTCTCCCCATTGAGATGAAAATAAAGTAACAAGCATTCTAGCCAACCATCTCCTAGTGACTGTTTTACTTGCGCAGCTGGTCCTCCACGGTGCTTTGAAAATCTACCCCTTGCCTTGGTTAAAGGTGCTCATCTCACAACGGACCGAGGGTTTAGGAGAACAACATGCCCTGATATCCCATATGCGAAAAGATAATGTTCAGTACTGACTTGAGGAAAGACAGTGGTTATCTCCTCCCTTGAGCACCTGTATTACTTATTAAATAAATGCTGCTGACCCATTAGGTGATGCAGCCTGTGTGTCCAGGCATTTAGGCTGTAGGTGTACGGTCTATTTTCTGAAGTTGGTGCTGGGAACAAATACAGTCAATGCATTTCTCCACTAATGAAGTTAATCTCTTACAAAAAATCCAGAGCGTGCTGTTGGCACACATCATGCTGTCATCAGACAGAACTCATGTTCACAGATCAGCCAGCCTGTTGTTAGGCAGGTATTTGGCAACCATTTAGGAGAAGCATCCTGGTAGAAAAAGGACTTGTGCACAGGGGGGAAAACAGATTAAGCATCTTGCTTTCTAAAGCAGAAAGTGTGACAATGAACCAGTAGGGCTAAACTGAGACAAACCAAAATGATTACATGTCAGATTGCGATGGCACATTCATTTAAGACACTTAGAGACACTGAATTATGTATTTAGTTTGGGTTTTAGTGTGGGTAGTTGTGTGAAATAATTAAATAGATGAGATTGCACCAAGTGTGTCAAAGGTCACATTGTATTCTTTCCCAAGGCATTATTTCAGGACTTATCCTCTGCAGGGGTTGTAAAACTCCACAGATGTGTTTTGAATAATCGTTTCATATTAAAGTGTAAAATAGCATTACCCACCTATTAAATTAAATTGATTCACACATTTGCATTTATGTGGCTTAATTAGTAGAGATCTTTGAATTATTCTCTAAGATTAATTTCTCAGATGAATGTAAACTTTTTTTTCTTGTGCAGTATCATTGGTGAACAAAGCACTTATTTAATTTATTAATGTACTTTTTTTTTTTTTTTTTTTTTTTTTTTTTTTTTTTTTTTTTACACGTTTGCTCATTATTTTAAGACGTTCAAGGGATGGATTTTATGTCCTGGATTTTTCTGTGAACCAGCAGCTGCCAAAGAGACCACTGAAGTTCTGACAGAGAACTGTGGAATAAATTTCCACGGGCCGTGTCTGTATTTGGGGGACAGGAAGAGTATGAACACTTGCTTCCATTGTTTGTATATTTCCTGGAGATGAAGCTTCTTGCTTAGTCCATCACTATATATTTTTCTTCTCTCCATGATTTATAGGTGCCTGCAAAGTGCTGATCTCTGGGAAACAGACTGGATATTCAGGTATACATGCCAGAGCTATTACCAGGGAGTTTTGCATGGGAACATTCAGTGCTGCATTGACTTCTCCATTAAATACTTGATTGACTTTGGTTCGATGATTAGTTTTCTGTTTGGCACTTGCCTCTAAGCTACATTCTGTGTTATATAACTTTGCTTGGTTTATATCCAAACCAGGCTACAACAACGTAGAGCAAAACTGCTTTTGGTTTAATAGGCCAGGTATATAATATTGCCTGCTGTACTTGGAATATCTATGAACCCGGTGCAGGTCATTTGGGAGGGCAACAATAGCCTCTCTCGTGCACTGGATTTTCAAGAGAATCATAGAATATCAGGGTTGGAAGGGACCTCAGGAGGTCATCTAGTCCAACCTCCTGCTCAAAGCAGGACCAATCCCCAGACAGGTTTTTGCCCTAGATAAAAGGATAATTTCTCTTTTCCACGTGCAATTTTTGCCCATAAAATTTAGATTTTGGTCACAGGTCTTGGTACTTGCACCTTAGCTACCTGATTGCAGGTACAAATCAGGTAATGCAAAGAACACCACAAAGATTCTGATTTGCTCCAACAGTTCATTAGTAAGTGTAAAAATGTAGGTGCAAATTTTGTGATGCAAAATGGAGACCTCTTGAAAACATACCCCCTTGGACATCACATCGTCATAGAAATGCTGCATTAATTATAAATATTAATTTAAATCACTGCCGGAGTTCTGGCAGCAGGGCTCAGGTGATGATTTAAAGGGTTTGGGGCTCCCTGCAGCAGCTGGAGCCTCTGGCCCTTTAAATCACTGCCCGAGCCTGACTGTCAGAGCCCTGGCAGGGATTTAAAGGGCCTGGTGCTTCAGCCACTATGGGGAGCCCTGGGCCCTTTAAATCACCACCAGAGCTCTGGCAGCAGGACACGGGCAGGGATTTAAAAGGCCTGGGGCTCTCCGCAATGGCCAGAGCCTCTGGCCCTTTAAATCACCCACCCGAGCCCAGCTGGCTCCGGCAGCAGGGCTTGGGTGGTGATTTAAAGGGCTCGAGACTCCACACAAATTCAGATATAATGCAGTAAAGCAGCTGGGCTCAGGTGGAGCTTTAAAGGGCCCAGGGTTCCCCGCTGCTTTACCGCATTATATCCGAATTTGTCTTATACCGGGTTGTGTTTTATTGGGGTAGAGGTGTATCTGAATGCATTTGTTGCTTCTAATGTGGTTTTGCTTCTTCTGACTTATGAGTGCTTTTGATAAATGCATGATCAGAAATTGATGTAGAGTCTATTTCCATGTGCCATTGTACCCTCAATTGAACTACTGTCACTTCAAATGCCAACACAACCCAAGGGTCCATCTAGCCCAGTATCCTGTCTTCCGACAGTGGCCAATGCCAGGTGCCCCAGAGGGAATGAATAGAACAGGGAATCATCAAGTGATCCGTCCCCTGTCGCCCATTCCCAGCTTCTGGCAAACAGATGCAAGGGACACCATCCTTGCCCATCCAGGCTAATAGCCATTGATGAACCTATCCTGCATGAATTTTTTGAACTCTGTTATAGTCTTGGCCTTCACAACATCTGCTAGCAAGAAGTTCCACAGGTTGACTCTGTGTTGTGTGAAAAAATACTTCCTTTTGTTTGTTTCAAACCTGCTGCCTATTAACTTCATTTGGTGGCCCCTTGTTCTTGTGTTATGGGAAGGAGTAAATAACACTTCCTTATTTACTTTCTCCACACTAGTCATGATTTTATAGACCTCTATTGTATCTCCCCTTAGTCATCTCTTTTCCAAGCTGTCCCAGTCTTACTAATCTCTCCTCATACAGCAGTCATATTCTTTCTTCTTATTTTCTACAGGAACAAAGACACTATAGTCGGAGGTTGTGTCAAGTCAGAACAGAACCATTTTTTGACAAGATCTTAGAAGAAATGCTGTTAATATAAACTGAGTGTCCCTGTGGAACTTCAATTTCAATGTATACTGTAATAGATTTCATGACCTGGCAAATGATTTTTGACACAGGTGATGCCAGCCTACATCTACTGGAACCACTTAACTCTGAACCACCAAGTCCAATATCTCAGTGGTGGCAGTGGACAATATAGCTAATGAGTCATAGTGACGACCTAATACACCTGATCTTTGCTTCAGTGAATTAAAAACAAACACATTTCCCTCAGTCTACAGTCTTGGAAGGAGCTCCCCCTTCCGCCCCCACGCTTTGCTGAAGCAGTTTGACCCATATCTACTAAGAATACCAGTGAAAACATAGATGCTTATCTAAATCAATCCCAAAGGCATGGTAAATTCAAACCATTCATTAGCCTGCCTTTGTTGTCACTGTAGGGTCTCAGAGAATTATTCACAACAAGCAGAGGAGACATTTTATGCCCCAGCACCACATACAACAGGTTAACTCTTTCGGTTGCCCTGGGACCATGATGAAAAACATTGACACTCAACACAGTCTGTGAAAGGTAATAAGTAAAGATCTTGGCCTAGATCCTTAAAGGTCTTTAGGTGCTGAACTCCCACTGAAATCAAGGTGCCTAAATCTCTTTGTAGATCTAGGCCCTTGCCCTGTCTGTACCCCAAGCTGGCTAAGCTAAGGTAACAGAGCCAAATATGTTGATATTTCGAGCATATGCAAGAATGCTCAGGACACATAGTACAAATGGTCAGAGAGAACAGAGTGGAAAGTCTCTTGAATAGCTGGATGTTTCCCTGGACTTTCTTGTTTCTCTCTTGGATCCCTCAAAGCCATCCATTATAACATCACTCCCTAGAGATTCTCTCCCCTGCATAGCTGAAGCAAATGTTTCTACTGCTGATTACACTGGTATGATGCCATGGGCTGAGTTGCTGCAAAAGCTACTTTTAACTACCTTCTCCACAGCCCCACACATGCAAAAACAATGTGATCAAATTGTTGGCTCAATTTTGGAATCCACAAAGCTACTTAGGCACCTAATTCCCGCACTGTGACCCACAGAGCTCCCACTGAAACCTGCCAGGGGGGCATCATTTTGTCTGAGCCCTGCCTACTGAGGGGATCAACATGTGTATATCCTACAGTTACCCTTCCTCTTTCCACTTCTTTAAGACACCGAGAGCCACGTGCTCCACTCTGATATGGTGAATAGTCCCTGGAGCATGTGGAGGAAGATGACGGTGCTATCTAATGTGATCCCAGCAGCTCCATATAAAGTGCAGTTAAAGTTCACAGGGAGAGGTGGCTTTTTCTGCCAGGTCTGTAAAAAAGTCCCCTTTGACAGATATTTCTTTAATGACTATGCCTGGTGGTTATGCTGCTACTGACTGCATAGTGGGGACAAAACAACACTGGCCTCATAGGAGCAATCAAATCTTTGATACTAAACTTCTATAGTCTTCTTGCCTTTCACCAAGCTACAGGGCAAACACATACGCCAGTCTTCTAGTTCTAAGTAAGGACCAAAACACCTTCTATAACAGGAAAACAATAGAGGACATTCTGTAATATAGTAGGATCTTATTAAGCATCAGTTATCACAACATCTAGAAGCTGCTAAATCTTTACAGCCCCAGAGGGTAATCCTCTCTTCACTTGGCTTCGATCAAAGCCATTTTTGAAAGAATAAAAGTATCTAAGAACTAAACATGGACACTAGAATAAGCTTTGACATAAAGATTCAGCACCAGAGCAAAGATTTTCCATTAGAAAGATGCTGGCCCTTGCTTCTGTACATTTTTGCCCCCCAAAGACATAGGTAACTTTGATACTGCAGGAAAAGCTAAGGAGCTTTCTCAGCAGTGTAACTACTCAGTGTGTTGCTTAGCACACATGCTGTTTGTTAATGGGGTAATGTAAGCATGATTGGCTGCAGATGTCTCAGCAGATTGAAGAATTGGGCCCACATCAGAATTCCTTTCAGGTTGCTAAGCTAGTAAACTGATTGATTAATTAGCTTCCAAGCCATCTGACTTCCCGCTTTTGCAGAAGTATCTGTTGGAATATCAAGTCACTTGAGAGTGAGTAGAGAGAGAAATATGTAAGATGCCATACATATCAAAGGCTGCAGATTAATTGTTGACCAGCAAAATAAACATTTCGTGTCTGATAGAAAAAAATTCTTGTTTGGAGATCACAGCACTATAATTGAATGCAGCAAAGACAAACAAAACAGCAGCCACCTCCTTGCTGTGCTTCCTACAGCAATGCCTACAGAGGCTTTTCTGCAAGGGCAGGCAGAGAGGGATAGGTTTTCAGAAGAGTTCAGCGTCCTTGGCTGTGGCTGAATTTTCAGACATGTTCAGCGTCCAGCACCTGACCCCTTATGAAAAGCTGGCCACTTTTGGGTGCCTAATGAGTAGTTAATGGAGACAGTGTGGTCTAAAGGATAGAGCCCTGGAGACCTGAGTTCTGTTCCTCACCCTGCTGTGTGCAAGACACTTTGTCACTCTCTGTTTCTCCATTCTCCCAAAAGGGGGATGATGATCCTTTCACATCCCCCATGCAAAGCTCTGTGAGAGCTACTGACAAAAAGTGCTGTGTAAGAGCAAGGTATTATCATTATCATAGCTGTAATCCTTCTGCCAGGGAAAACCAGCAGCAACCAGGGCTAGGTTCAATATCTAAGGGTTCCTTTCCATCGATACAACACAGAACCAGCTCAAGCCTCCACCCAGTAACCTGGGAAAATTACACACCACCCCTGGGCGCCTCTGAGAGGCAAAACTTCCCCTCCCACAAGCGCAGAGGCTGAATGTAGAAAAGAAACTTTTAATAAAAGGAGGGGAGTAATTCAGTGTTAATTTGGGAAAACACCACATACAGGGTTCACAAACAGAATCCATGAGCAAAAGACCCACCCCCAAGTAAGTTGGACAGTGTCCTTTTCCCTTCAGGTTCTTAAGTCTAGCAACCCCAAAGTCCCTTTAATGTGCCTGTCCCTTCTCTGCACCCCACTCACAGTTGCTGTCCTTGGTCAGTACAGACCCAGAGTTCATCTCCCACCCTAGGTGGAGGCAAGGAGGCACCTTACTCACTTTGCTGATTGTGCACTCATCTGTGGCTTGCTGTGTCACGCTGCTTGCTGCACCTCTCCAACAACCGCCCTGCTGGCTATGCCTCTCTGCCAGCCATTCACTCCCTCATTTGCCAGCTGACTTATCACTCACCATCTACTGCCACCTGCCTTTCTGCTGTGAACTCTGCCCATAAGTCTCAGTGATTTTCAGCTCTTTACAGGCTCAGAGATAACAAAAGAGACTCCTAATAAAGCCTATTTAGCTTTCATTAAACAGTGGGAAGGACCAGATCAAACCAGTCTGGGGACTTCTAGAAAGAGTCCACACACCTCTTACTTTCACAGGGTTCTGGCATTCAAACCCCTGGTTTAACGAGGTCCTTTCAGCTGAAGGTGACCCTCCCCCCATTTGGGACAGGTTAAACTCAGTCCCGCTTCCCTGTATTCCTACAATAATTACAACATTTTGGTAACAGCATTTCACTACCCCTGCATTCAGTACTAAAATGATTGGTACCCAACACCAGCCAAAATTGATTGCTTTGACACTGCTCTATCTGCTAAATATCTAAGCAGAGCAGGAGCAAACTGTATTTACATAAACACATGCAAAGTCTCTCTCCCTCCTAGCTAGCTTTCACAGAATCATAGATTATTAGAGTTGGAAGGGACCTCAGGAGATCATCTAGTCCAACCCCCTCTCAAAGCAGGACCAATCCCCAAATGGCCCCTCAAGGACTGAGCTTACAACCCTGGGTTGAGCAGGCTAATGCTCAAACCACTGAGCTATCCCTCCCCCATTTCATTCAGACCCTGCTTTCATAGCAAATCCAGCCCTAAGTATGCCTGTGTTTCACTCCATTTCATTTCACTCAGGCAGATGCCTCAGGCTATACCAGGGGTTGGCAACTTTTGACACGCAGCCCATCAGGGTAATTCGCTGGCAGGCCTTGAGACATTTTGTTTACATTGACCGTCCACAGGCATGCCCCCCCGCAGCTCACAGTGGCTGCAGTTTGCTGTTCCCGGCCAATGGGAGCTGCGGGAAGTAGTGGCAGGCATGTCCCTGCAGCCCACACTGTTTCCTGCAGCTCCCATTGGCCAGGAACAGTGAACCGTGGCCAGTGGGAGCTCAGACAGCCATGCCTGCGGATGGTCAATGTAAACAAAATGTCTCGTGGCCCACTAGCGGATTGCCCTGATGAGCTGCGTGCCGAAGGTTGCTGACCTCTGGACTAGACCTTACAGAAAGGTATGAGGCAGCATTTGCACAAAGACCTGGATGCAGGGCATGGCCAGTAGCTTGTTTAAATAAAGATCATTGTTCTGAGGAAATGTATTTAATTCTCATGCCATGTCCAGTGGCTGTTAGGCCAAAAAAATTGCATGCCTCAGATGGAGTTCACACACTAGGGAAGCTCAGTTAATTTATAAACAGGATATGAACAAACAAGGCATGTCCTGTCTCTTAGTCACCATGTGTTCTGCTGCCATCCCTCTGCTTTATATTCTTTCTTCGAGGAGGTGGGGCTTTCTCAGATTGTCCTCAGCTGAGCCTCTCATTTTCCTTAGCAGGCAAGTTCTCAAGTGGCATCCCTCTCTAGCCCCACCTGCAATTCTGACTGCTTCTGCTTCTCTGTTTTCAGTGAGCTTTTAACCGCATCACATATAACTGAAGTTTCTTTTCAATATCAGAAAGCTGCAGTGTAAATCTCTATTGTCCTCGTGCCTGGTCAAGGTATTTCATCCCATCAATCTCCTTTCAATGTACATGCCATTAAAGAAATGAATGCTCTGATATTTGCTACCCAAACACAACCAGTATCATGGACCCAAATTGTGCCAACTTTAACCTTATGCAACTCCTGGGGTACTCTGGCTTTGTGCGTCTAAGGGAGTGACTGTTATTGTCCTATAGTGGCTGGATCACAAAGAGAACAAGGGATCTTTTGCACAAGCAATGGCATTTTATATGGCGCTGAGACTCCAGATTTAAAAACAAAAATCTGGGTTTTCTCCTGCAGGACAGAGCAAGCTGTAAAGCAGTTTTATAGGCTCTGTAGGAGATTTTGCATTCATTTTTATCTCTTCAGAAGCCCACTGAGTTCACTGCATATGTGCAGCTTCTGTCATGAATTCCTTAATTTGTACACAAATACCCAGATTCACAGTAAGTAAAATTTCCTCTGGAAATGTTCAGGCAAAGCAAATCTGGCCACACAAAGTGAACCAAAAAAATGCCAGGTATGGCTGGATCAAACGGTGCTTCAATACCACATTCAGGAATAATTCCTTCTTCCCCTTCCTCACCACTCCTCAGCTATTCACCTTGTTCTAGTTGGGAGGCCAGCAAATCCACATTCTTCTGAACTGGTTGTTGGGAATCATGAAACATTTTGCAAATTGGTGCAAGAGCAACACATTCTAATGGGACTTAGCTGCCACCTGTATGCCTTGACCATGGACGGCTGCGATGCCATGACATAGAAAGGTTTCAGAGAGGATGGGGTGGACAGAAGATTAGTCCTGCAGCTGCACTGCAGGGGGGAGGGCATCCCCAAGATATCAGAACCTTGAAGGAAGGAGGGGAGATTATGTCCCCTTTACTCCCATTGCATTTCAACGGGGGAGAATGGGGTGGGGGTAAGAGAGACAGACTACAAGTGATGTGGAAGGAAAGGAGAAACTCTTCACCGTGGACGACTGAGTTGTGTGAAGGTGTGTGTGGGGTGGAGTTTCCAAAATCCTGAAGCTGCCTTTAGCCTTGTCCTCAGCTTGGATTTGAATGCAAGTGTCTAGAGGTGGGAAAAAAGAACTAGACACTAATTTCATGTGCCCAATGAACCTATCCGCCCCCAAATTACAGCTGCTCCTAGGGCCAGAGTGCTGTCGGCTTCTGTGTGGGTGCACAAGGAATGGGAAGTCTCTTCTCTTCTGCCTTCTGTACAGGGGTTGGCAATTTTATCCCTAAGCACAGGAATGGTTCCTGCTAGTATCCTCTGAATCATGAGTCACCCCAAAACACGTGTGTGTGTTGGGGGGTGGGAGGAGGCAAGGAAGAAGCAGGACCTTGGTCTTTCCTCTCTCCCCACACCAGCCAGTGCAGCTGGCAGAGAGTTTGCAGAAAGCCCCACAACCTGTATTCTGCTCAGGTGTACAATGCCTGGCCACACTCCCATGGGACTTTTCTGGGGTAGTTGCTAGTGTTGTATAAGGGGGTGGGGTGTGGCTGCCAAGGGAATTCTCTGTGTTGGGACATGGCCCCTGGGCTGCAGGGGGCAGAGCAGAATCTAGCAGTTGTATGTAATATTTAAATACAAATAATGGAACTAATGAATACAAGCGCTTGTCATAAGATGAACCCAACAGAGGTAAGGCTGAAAACCATGACAGAACCTTCCATCTTTTCTAGCTCCCTTAGGCATTTCTATGGACCCTGTTCTCATTGTCTCTGAGTCTTTAATGTATTTATCCTTACAACCTCTCTGTGAGGTAGGGCAGTGCTATTCACCCCATTGTACAGGTGGGGAACCGAGGCACGGGGAGCATAGATGCTGGAACTAGGGGTGGGGGAGATGCTGCCGTACCCCCTGGCTTGAAGGGGTTTCCATTATATACAGGGTTTACAGTTTGGTTCAATGACTCTCAACCCACCCACTGTACAAATTGTGCCAGCAGCCTGATGGGGAGGCTACCTGATGTGCCTAAGGTCACACTGGAAGCTTGTGACAGAATGGAGAACTGAACCTGCATCCCAAGCTAGAGATTTAATCACTGGCCTGCCTCCCTTCTGCACGCGTTTCCCATTGACTTACGCTAACCCCAAATAAGCCTGGTTTGGACCAAACTCCAAGAGTCCACTCAGTCTTGTGTGTCATCTCAATAGATGGGTGTAAAATCTCATCATAAGGCAAGTGGGGCAGCTCTCTGTCTGGTTGTGGGATGGACTCGTAGGTCAAACTACAATGACTCCTTCGCAAAGTAGTGGAAGGACTGACTTATGGGCTCAGCCAAGTCCTCTGAGTCCCTGCTAGTTCAGCCTACTCCCAGTGACTTCAGAGACTGAGTGAATTCCCTGTGTTTTTGCCTCCTCCCCATCCGTACAGGAATTGTGATTCATTTTTCACACAATGACGGGTACAACAGTTTATTGTAAAACAGGGAATGACACGGGTACAGTGGGCATGGGAATACAGTTGATTGGAACTCTTAATTTCCTAAATGACTTCAGACTGTAACAATTCCAGATATCAAGGTTCTGGCATGGGGGACATTTTGCAGAGTATTGTGTGACTGAGACTTAATTTTTGGGATTGGCTGTTTCATGCCAAATCTGCACCACTTGAATGACCAGGCAGGACCTGATCAGATGACTCCCGCCTCTCTCCGTGTCTATCAGCCCTGTCTTTGGTTTTGTTTTGTTTTTCATCCTCCTTCTGGATCTTTAAAGGAAGCCATCTCTTTGCACTTCAACTGTCAGAAAGTTAAAGAAATATAGTGAGACTCATGGTGTTTCTGCTGCTGTGGTACCTGGGACTGTCACCCACTGAGAAAAGGATGAAATGAAAATGAAATCAAAGTGAAATCAACTTGGCATCACCTCAGTTCTATGATCCATTTATTTCTATGAGCTTCCGCCTACCGAACAAAAGATCCAGGAAATACTCTAGTCCTCCAGACTGCAGTACAAGGCTCTCCCAGGCTGGAGCAGCAGTATTTCAGGTTGGCATTTCAGAGAACAGTTCAGTGGCAACAGCCAAAAGCTAAGGGGTATTTTCAAACTTTTTTTTAACTAATGAACAAATATGCAGCTAAAGAGGGTTATAATTTCCAGGAAATAAAGCCACTGAGGAATAGGACCCAGACAAAGTGAAGTCAAATATCCTGAGAAACAGTGTTCTTGGGGGGGAAGTTAATGTCCTCACATTCCTGATGGCTCTAAAATTTTGCTTGGTGCTGTTTTTATCTCCTGATGTCATAGTATCCCTCCTCATCTTCCTTTTCAGTTGTGACTTCCTGGGCTCTGCACAGGACAACAGCTCAAAGATACTCTGCCATTTATTAATTCTGGGTGTAGTGCATGGGTGGTTTCTTGCGTTTAGCCCAGCACTGCCCACAGATGGAATTTTAATATTTCTCAACATTTTCCTTTCTCCCTGGACATTTTTATTTCAACTCTTTTGCATTTAGAAGGTGCCATGGGGCCAGAGAGATGGTTCATAGGTTATGTTTACACTACGGGGCTCTCCCAGTATAACTATGCTGGTATATCTGTATCAGCAGAGCCTGCATAGTGTAGACAAACCCCAAGATATATAACGCCAGAATCGTTAATGAATGTAAAGGGTCTGATTCTCTCATCAGAATGGTATCATTTTACACCCACTTTGCATTCACTCTGCCCTGGTGTACATAACTATCTCAGGTACAGGGCAAAGGAGCTGCAAGCCCAGAGTGTGCTAAAGAAACATGCTTTCTCATTGCAGTTCTCTAAACATACAGCACTCTCCACTTCTTTCCAGAAAGGCTGTACTAATGGCTGGCAATTCATTTCCTTCAAAGTCTGCATCGGCTGTGTTCTCTTCTAACATTCTTCTCGATTTTATCTTTGCTGTGATTCATTCCTTCAGACCAAATTTGATTCATATGAGATACTATTTCACGTAATATGACTAACTGAAGTTCATTAACACAGGCAACAAAATTCTCTAAAAGAGATTTGAGTGATAAACTGGAGGAGTCACAAATGTAAGCACAGAGCATAATATTATTATCAGGAGCATTGACTAAAGATAGTGCAATACGAAGCAGAACGTGGGAAAACCTGGTCAATTTTGCAAAACCAGATTGCTATATTTGTCTAAATGGAACTGACATAAAGCTTCTAGTTTGCTGAAGGCACTCACTGATTTCAGACAGATTTCTAACAAGTATGCATTCCTGTACAGTTCCTTCTTAATTGATCCTGTTATTTTTCCCATGCTATAACAGTCATTGTCTCTTTAGTAGCTTCAGACACTCAGGGATGAATCATGGATCAAGCTAAATGTCACACCATGGCTTAATTTGTTATAAACTATTGGAACTAATGACTACTATCTATTTACCTATCTATCGCTAGATAGATAGACAACATTCATTAGTTCCAATAGTTTGTAACAAATTAGGCCATCATGTGTGTGTATATATATATATGTAGAAATCGGAAATTTTCTGTGAATGATTCATGAACCAAGAACCGCCTTAAAGTCATTGGTTTGTTGGCATAATGGAAACTGTTCAACATAGGCTGAATAGTGAGTTTAAAACACGGTGAGCAAGCAAATCCACTGTAGCTTTTCACAGTGAGAAGAGTAAAGACCAAGATTCTCAAGAGTGGCTGGTGATTTTGGGTGACTGTTTTTGAATGCTTGATTTTAGATGACATATAGGCCAGATTCCCAGAACGTGCTGCGCAGCAGTTCTCTGAAAATCAGATCCATTCAAAGTTTCTCAAGTTGGGCACTCAACAAAAGAGGTGCCAAAATCACTAAGCACTTCCTAAAATCTCAGTCATAACCTATAGCCTGAATTCTGCCCTCAGTTGCTAGCCCCCAGACTGAGGAAGTAACTGTTGTGCTGTGTGCCTGCTGAAGTCTTAACTTGCTGGGGTATATTTATTCTCATTTCCTGATAAAGCAAGCCATCTCCTTCAGGTTAGTTTTAGAAAATCAATCAAATGCTAAAAAACATGTTAAAATAAACAGCATACATGGAAAATCTGTTTTCCCTTGTTTTGCTTAGTAGGAAGTCAGCAGCTGGCTTGTGCTTTGATGTGGGGATGCACATTTGATGTCAGAATTATTGACAGGTAGTCCTCAAAAAGGTTCCTAGTTAGCGTTTAGTTTCACACAAACACTCCCAAGTTTACGTGCTTACCCAAAGAGCAGCCAAGCTCTCTGAATCGCCTGAGTCTACAAAACTGGGCGAGAGAACTTACCAGAGCAGTCTCTCTCTGGAGATTTCTGTCATCTCTTCTTTCGGCCATAGCCAGAAATAGGCCAAGAACAGCCCCCTCTGCAGTATTTCGGCATTTCTGGTTCCTGTTCTGGCCAGAGACAGGAAGTGTAAGGGATGCAAAAATGAAACAAAATGTACAAACCACAGCATTTGTTGAATGTGCATCTACACTGTAATCAGAGACTCACAGCAGGCCTGGGTCGGCTGACGGGCTGGTGGAGCTCAGTCTCCGGGGGATAAATTTGACAGTGCAGATATTTGGACTCCGGTTGAAGCCTGGGCTCTGAAACCCCGTGAAGGAGGTGGGTCTCGCAGTCCGGGCTTCAGCTTGAGTCCAAATCCAAATGGCTACACTGCAATTTTTAGCCCTGCAACCCGAACCTTGCAAGCCCAAGTTGATTGACCTGGACTCATAGACTCAGTGCGCCACAGGTTTTTTTTTTACTGCAGTGTAGATGTATGCTAAGGGATTACTTCCTCTCTCCCTTTTGTTTTCTTTTTGATTAAGATTTTATTCTTTTTCTTTTGTTTGTTTACAAAAAACAAGAGGGGAACCAAAACAGACAAAAGAACAAAAAAGTACAGAAATGGGAATGAAAACAAAAGAAAGGAAGTGGGGCAGAGAAGGGAATGAAGAGTTTCTCAGTTTCCATCCACTAGGAATTAATCAAAGGGTCTTTTTAAAAGCTGACTTGTTGAAGACAGCTAGGAAAGCCACCTCCACTCCTAACCTGGCCAAGCTTTGTTGCATGGTCATTAGTACAGAAAGGATAAGGCCTCACATTGGAGTTGGGCCAATGCCGAGAGGTGGTCAGATGCAGGAGTTTCTCAGTTCGCTTTCTGTAAAATGCGGATAATAGTAAGAGCAAGTGGCTCCCCTGTAGAGCTCACTATGTAAACAGATAGAAGAGACCAAGTCAGGGAAATAGTCCTATGTGTTTTTACTGCACTTAGCACAATGAGACCCTGATCTGGATTGTACCTCTAGGCAGTAATGAAATAATCATAATATTTGTATTGTATTGTGATAGCTCCCGCCTTGGATCAGGACTTCATTGTGCTAGGCACTGTACAAAGACCGAACAAACAGATGACCCCTTCTGCAAAGAGGCATCAATCTCCGCAGTAATAATAAAGGTTTTGTTTAGCTCATTGTAGACATGGAGGCCTGACCCAAAGTTTAGCTCTAGGGCAAAACTTCCTTACAGGGCAAGGCTGTTTGAATCTGAAGTTTTGGTTCAGACCCATCTCTTTTGATGGTTTATTCCTCACATCCTTGGGTGGGCTAGCTGGATTGCTGGGGATCAGGAATAAGAAGAAATGGCAGAGTGGAGTAGGGGCATTTTAAAAGGGCTTGTTTGCGCTATGTTTGGATCAAACCAATGGGACAGATCTGCCCCTACATGAGATTAGCCCACATAGACTCCCACAGATGCCCACATGCCAGCAGATCGGAGGTGGACAAAGTGTTTGCAGGATTGGGTACAAACCAACTAACTAAAATAACTAACTCTCAGTCTTCCAACTTTCAGAACAATATCCATTCACATCAAGCTGTTAGCAGGCTGGTAAAGAAATGTTGTTACCAGATGGTTTTCATATCCTTCTAATTTTTTTCTTCTCAAGGAATACAATTGCCAATTGTGTATAAATTAAAATTGTCTAAGCACCCACTTTATCCCCAATTATCATGAATTATGGATATGGCTGAACAAGAGAAGCCCCTTTTCGGTTACTGGTGTTATAAGATATATTAGCCTTCGTGGCCAGGATGATATTAGTTGAATGATTTATGGATCTATAACTTGTGGAATTAAAAGTGGGTTTCTTCAAGGCTTTAAATCAATTCCTTTCTCTCCTCCCCCTTCTGAAAATCATTTGGAAGACTCAGGAGTCTGAAATGTTTTTCTTAATGCATTTTAAACCTCTAATAACAATTTTAATCTCACTTTGAACTTTGTACCCTGTAACCTTGACGTACATGAATTTAGAATTATAAACCAGATGCTTTCCCTATAATACTATTCACCTTACAAAAAAAGAGATCCCCACATTTTTCCCTGTTGCTTTGCTGGGTGAAAAGAACCTTTACTCTTCTAAAACGTTGCCTCCAACTTCACTTGGAGTGAAATCACCCCATTCAGAAAGCAAGCCGAAGGCCTCTTAAATGAGTGGCGGTATGCACAAGCTGTTTGAAGTATGGGACCTAATGAATTTGCCATTGACTTCCAAAAGGGCAGACTCAGGCCTTATATTTAGTAGTTTATCTTTATATGTTATCAGTTGAAGAACGTCCGGAAATGTACTCTAGAATGGTGGTGCCAGAGAGTCCTACTTGTCATAAATTGAGCAAACTTGTTTGGAAAAAGTAAATACCTCTCTGTTTAGCCCTTTTTAGAACTGCAACCATTCTTAAAGGTTTGGCTGGCTTTGTATATGCTGAAATATTGCAAGGTTAGCTATTTTAGTAGGATGGTATGTCCACTTGTGACCAGACGTGGATGTGTCAGGAGTCTGAACAGAAAGCCCATTCTAATGAGAGGCCAGATTCTTGCACCTGCATCAGTGCAACTCCACTGAAGTCTTACTGATCTCAAAAGCTGGATGCCAACCTCTCTCTGCTAATCCAAACCAAAGGCTGGCTTTGAGATTTGCCCAGAACTAATCTCTGTTTGGAATTGTTAATGAGGTTAAAAAAGAAAAGAAAGGAAAAGGAAAGAAAAGAAAAGAAAAGAAAAGAAAAGAAAAGAAAAGAAAAGAAAAGAATCCTTGTGCTCTAAATGTTGTTCTGGGATTGAAAATAATCCGAGATTTAAAGGTTTTTTAAGTGTTCTCTTTAAAGAAAAAAGTTTCTTTGGCTTCCTTTTCTAAAGGCTGCTCATCCCCTGGAGTAGAGGTGCATCTGAAATGATGCTGCTGTTGGGCTGGGGGCCAGTGGTCTATTTTTTTAACTTATTTTGCTGGTAAGAGCTAGTCAAGTGAAAACTTGACAGTGAAGATACCTCTCCCTGTCCCACTTGCAGATGATGTCATGGAATTTCTCCTTTGCCTGAACTGAGCTTTAGACAGTCAAATGTCTCATTTTTAAAAAAAGGTTTGTTGTGAAATAACAAAGGGGAGTATTTAATGGGTCAGGATTGCTAAAACACCGCCAGACAAGCTGGGCCCGTGGGGTCAGTTGAGTCTCCCATGACACAGGTCATTCGCAATATTTTCCATGGACTAAGGAAACTTAATCTGTTGCACCTCCAATACCTACGCAATTTATAATGATTTTTGAAATCTTGATATGAAACAGCACTGTGGCACGGAGCGTTGGATTGTTAGTGAGCAAAAAGTCGTGCTTGTTCCAAAGCAGGGAAAATTTCCTTCTATTCTTCTCTTTTCTACATTTGGTAGATCACTTCATCTTGATCCAAAAACCCCTTTCTCTGCTCTAACCTTCTTATTCCTATGCTCTGTCAGCAATCAGCACTAAAACATCGGCAGACGTAAATTAGTTTCAAAGGTGGGACAGCACATTTTGCCTCTTTGCAGCATTTTGCAATGGCTGTGTAAGTCCCTTTTGTTTCCTAAGGGCTGATGATGACCCAGAAAAACATTAACTGCCTTTAAGCTTTCTCTTTTTCCTTGATTTTACACGAAATGCTAGAGATTTAGGAACAGGATCGATCTTTGTACTGTATTGATAGAATCATAGAATATTAGGGTTGGAGGAGACCTCAGGGGGTCATCTAGTCCAATCCCCTGCTCAAAGAAGGACCAACATCAACTAAATCATCCCAGCCAGGGCTTTGTCAAGCCGGGCCTAAAAACCTCTAAGGATGGAGATTCCACCACCTCCCTAGGTTCATACTGGAAGCAAATGGTAAAGAGTATTGATCCATTTCCTTCTCTTACAGTATCGTAGATGGTACTGCTGGGCTGGTGGTGGGACTCGGTAACTGGTAAGCTCGCTGAGGACTCTGAAGGGGCAAAGCGTCTCTGATGCTACATATGATTATTAATACTGGACTCTAAGCCTACGAGGACTTTTGGATGAATTCAGCTCCTTTGCTTTCCTCCACATCATGTTCTCTTTCCATCTACAGATGGCTAGTTCAAAGCTCAAAGTCCTCTGTCTGCTGAACAATTTACTCCATTTATCCCCACAGACAAATTTCAGGGTGGTGGTGGTTTATTAGTCATCGGATGAAGGAAAGGTGCTCTATGTTTTGGATTCTTTTACCAGGGCAGCAACTCATATTATTTTGATTGGTCCCCAATGTGCTAAAAATCCAACCCCATTACAGGGGAGAGAACAAAAAGAAAAAAAACACACCTGGAAATCTAATATCGCCGGTGCTATTTTAGGCACTCGCTTACACTGGCTGGGGGCTTGTTTTGTACATTTGGTGCAGTGCCAGAATGTCAGATTTTCAGGCTATTGATGGCTCAAGTAGAACTTCACGTGCAAGCAAGAAGAAAAAAAGTACTACCGGGGCTCTGCTCTTAATGAGGTTTTATTTGAGTGATGCAAACAGAGTTTGTTTATCTGAGGATCTATTTACACATTGGCCTTTTAAAAGCCTTAATAATGGATTTAAATGTATTCCTCACTCTATGATGTTTGCATTCTCTTTTTCCTCTCCTTTGGCTGTTACATGGGCTACCATGTAATTACAGGAAGTCTTAGTATAATGCATTTTCAGAGCACACAAAGTAAAGCAAAAGCAAAGAAATGCATTGCAAGTGAACTTTTTTCTGCCTTCATTATTTTTGTTGGATAGAGATGAAAGTGTGGAATTGAGCTTCTTTCTAGCAATATCTTTATTTTTTTAAGCAATTAAGCAAGGAAAAACACATACATATATATTTGTTTTTCAATTGCATGCCCTATTTATAAATGTAGGCCCCACGCAGCAGGCCTGAGTTTAACTTTAAGCACATAGTTAACTCACTTTGACTTCAGAGCATGCCCCCCCTCCCCACATACAGATGGACAGTGCTCATGTAGAAGACTTAAGGTAACATTTTCAGAAGTGCTTCAATAACCTGGGAGCTTAAGTTCCATTTTCAAAAGTGAGTTAGGGCCAGATTTGAAAAGATATTTAGGCTGCTTTTGAAAATCTCAGTAGGTGCCTATCTTCATTATTAGACACCTCAATACCTTTAAAAATCTGGCCCTTAGATGTTTAAGCGTCTAGTTCCACTGACTCTCAATGAGATTTAGGCTCCTAAATCACTTCAGTGCTTTAAAAATTTTTGCCCACAGGCTAGGATTATAAAAGCGATCTGCCTGAATTTCAATATGATTTGGGCACTTGAGGCCCCTTTAAAAATCCTGTCCTGAAGCTACTCCTAAAATCCTGTGTTTGAGTCTGTGTCAGAGAGAGACAAAAGCACACAGCTGAAATCTGCTATGATTAACTTAAAATATGTAGTGTGTTCTAAATTGAAATAGAACATCTTTATTTCTTCAGTGAGGCACATATACCAGAGCTGTTTCCAATAGACCAGCCCTATTTCCTCAAGATGGCATTTACTGTAGCGGACAGACTATACTGTAAGTACAGTGTGTACTGTACTTCTTACAGCTGCTTTGGATTTCTTTAAAATTTCCAGCTTTCCCAATTGCTGACAGGTAATGTGCTTCCATTGACAACTAACAACTAGGATGAACTGAAAAAATAGTGCCCAGGTTTAAGTTCTGTACAAATGATTGTATTTTCACCAAAAGATTCGCTGCCTGTTTCTTAAAACATTATTTGTAGTAACTGATTTCTGAAAGGAAAAACAATTCAATGATAGAAACATGGCTGGATGACAAGAAAGACTGTGAGTGAGACAGAGAGAGCACCTTTTTAGTCTGAGTTGTTTTCAGTGAATGAGATTTGCTCATTAAATGGAAAAAAAGAAAAGTTTCCACTGAAACCTGGGCAGAAAGTCAAATCAAATAGATGTAATATGAGAGGCAATCCCAAATGATGGGTTGCATTCCCATTGCTTTTTCTAAACGATTCTTTATTGTTTTATTATACATAGCATAGTGAAACTTTCTGAAATAATACTGTGAAGAGAACATTTGTTTGAAAATGTACATTCTTTTGGTACCAAGATGAGTTAAATTATAATAGAAATCAAAAGAAATAAAAATATGTTGATATCCAAAGGGTCTGAGTCTCATTTACGCTAAGGGCACTTTACTCCTCTCTGGCATGATAAAAGGGCCATAAAGTTTTCGGACCTGATTCTAATTTATATTACAGCTCCTTTATACCACTGTGCCAGTGTAAAAGGGTCTTAATCTCAGCTTACATTAAATTTACACCCACTTTATCGATATTAGGGAATTGTAGGGAAAATTACACATCTGCTCTACCAGTGTTTCTGCTGAACTAATGTTAGCATTGATATAAACAACAGTGCGGACAAGGTTCTGTTGGCTTTCAGCCTTTTTACCATCCTGTTAATTAAAATGATACCTATGCCCTAGCAAAACCAGTGATAATACTGTTCTAAAATCCCCTCAATTTGCTCCCAAATCCCCTAAAGTAAATATGATCCTCAAGCTTTGAAGCCCTTGGTCAATGACTGCTAGATCATAAACTATCTGACATTTGCTTCCCAGAACTATAAACTGGCCCTCAAAAGTAGAGATGGCCTTGACTCAAAACTCTAGATCGGGGGACAGGGATCTGAATTCAAACTCAGATCCACAGGCTATTTCTGTTAAATAACATAACTGGGCATTTCATCTGTTGATTTAAAAATGTAGCTTGAGTTAATTTTAAGTGGGTATAGATCATCTAAGTAGCTGGCACTACTGAAGATGCTATTAGCTAAAACATTTCAGGTAAATCCTGGACTAGATTTATGTTTCCAATTAAAACAGAATCTGCTTATATCCGTCTGAGGCTGTATTGTGGTGTTGCTTTTCCAGACTGTTAGAGGAAGAACTGGACTATTCAGAGTGCAGATTTCAATGACACCAAAAAACCCTTGAAAAATACGCCACTGAGAAAATGTCCAGATTCTGGGAAATGTAAAAACGTCTGCCCATTACATCAGCAAAATCAAGGGATGTGAATATGCTCCAAAAGACAGTGGTAACCTTGAGACTTTAAGCTCCTTATATGTAACAGATGTAGGCTCAGCTAAGCTGATGAATTCTAACAGTTTCGCTAAAAGTTACAGGGAAAGCCAGGTGAATTCATTGCCTCTACTCAGGAATAATATGGGATTCTGTTTCGTATACCAAATATGCTAATAATACGAAACTTTGAATCTGCATTGATGACAGAGAAAGCAGCGAAGAGGGAGACAAGGGAGATGAGAAAATTAGAGAGAAGAAGAGGAAAACAGCTTTGAGAGAAAGAGAAAATGAGAGAAAATGTGGGTCTCCTGTTAAAGACTCTTTTGTTCCCTTTACCCCACTTTGCACCATCAAAATGGTGCAAAGGGGCCTCAGAGTAAATGGAAATCAAACCATTTGTAGTTGTGGTCAGTGTTTTTGTTTCCATGGGTGCTAGGTGCTATTTTGCTGAATACAACAAATATTCACTGATTTCTGTAGAAAAGTAATAGCAAAGGTCACTGTGATGATTATCTTGCATTTCTGCAGTGACTCTTGTATCCAGAAGGATCCCAAAGTGTTTAAAGGAAACATATACAAGCTACATACAAGGATCCCTTTATTCATAGCTGAAATGCAGCCAGCGCTTGAGTGAAATGTGACAACTTTTTAGCAGCACATAGTATCGCTGCGCAACAGATTAAGGAAGGAAGTTAGTGTTTTTTCCATGTGAAATTGCAGGGAATCTTGGAAGACCAATAGTAATTACTCATTTAGGAGCTTGTCCAGAACACTGTTAACACCTTTACTCTGTATCAAAGTTTAGTGGGAACTTTCATGACCACAAGCCGTTAGAGCCTCAGTAATACATGAGATATGAAAGGCAGCAAGTTCAACAACACTGTATCTGTTTAGACCATGCTTCTGTACTGACTTAACGGGAAGAATGTAACTCATGTAATTGTTGCTCCTCTTATAGCAGATAGGTGGTTCCACAGGGATTTGCCAACCAAGAACTGATGTGTAAGAGCAATGAACATCATGGCAAGCTGTCTTGTCTGAAGCCTGTATGATGAAAATATATTTGAATACTGTACTTTAAGTTAAATTACTTTTTCCATGCAGTGGTTGAAGAATATCCAGCTGCTTGGGTCCTTTATGTGGAACTGATAATGCAAAGACAAGTGCTTAGGGTGCATTTATTTTATGTGCCAGGGATGTGCTCCCGCCCATACAGAACTCCGAGTCAAATATCTCAGTGAGAACAGGATCAGGCTCTCCTGAAAAGCACAAAATTACCTTCCTCTTTCCTAATACAGCATTACTGTGCATCTGAAATTGAAAACAAGCAAATGACTGTGACTGACTTTGTAGGCTGAACAACTGTCAAGCGCCATGACTGTATTGCAATAGTGCCTAAGACCCCATTATGCCAGGTGCTGTACAAACACAGAACAGAAAGATGGTCCCTGCCCAGAACGTACAATCGAAGCACATCATAGTTGAACCACTACTACACTGTTTCTTTTTTCCTCCTCCTCTCAGCCTATTTTAATGTAATATTTTGCCAATTGGTGCTAAATTGTGATATGAGGGTCAAAGATTCCATATTACAGTAGTGATCACCAGACCCAATGTGGTGGATTGCACCATTCTTTTCTCCAAATACATTCTGGGAAACTTCTGAGAAAGGTCATATATGTGAAAGGTGAGATATTTCAAAAGCACTCAGGGTTGGCCTGTTTAGGTATAATTCTCATTGATGTCAATGGCAGCAGAGGCAGACCAAATCTAAGTGCTTTTGAAACCCCCAGTTGCTGTCTCTAGCATGCCTAAGAGCATGAGGCAGAACAAACAGCCTTGTTTCTGTCTGCAGGGGTAAGTGAGTGATTCCTTTCAACATCAGTGGCAGCTGGCTCACCATATTTCTGCAGCCCTTGAAATCTGACTACAGGGCATGTATGTCATCAGTTGAATAACGTGGACACACTTGCATGGCTTTGCATTTTCCATGGTTGAGTTCTCTCTCGTAAGAAGCTACTTTATTCAGAGTGAGTGGGAAATGTCCCCCTTGGAAAGAACAAACCTTCTGAATAATTCAAGTGTCATTTTCTTCATCTCTTCTGGGCTCAGACTCTGATGAATGTTTCAGATGAAAGCAACAGTGTTTGGGTAAGACCCCAAACAGTCATTTCCAAAAAATGGTGACTTGGATTCCAAACACTCAGAGTGGGATTTTCAAAAATACTAGTCAAACTTTGCTCCCATTGAATTGAAGTCAATCCGAGTTTTCCCACTGATGTCATTGGAAACCAATTTAGGCCAAATGGAGCTTTATGGAGAAATGACACCCGATCGGCAGGTTTCTTTTTTGGATTCTAGGCAGTTTGGTTTTCCTGCTTATACATGAACTGTATATGAAAACTGGACCAAATGGAAGCTTAGAAATAGGCAAAAAGTGTAGCGATGGTTTAGGTGTTCTGGAAGGTTAGGCACTTGTGGATGAAATGCAGTCCTTCCATGGCTTCTAACCCTGCGATGTTTTGATTGAAATGAAATGCATTCCTAGCCCTCCCTGTCGCACAGTTTACTTTGAAGGGGTGTTTTTTTAACCTAAAAAAGAGAGGGTGAGAAAAGGCAGAAAAATATATTAGTAGTCAACTGTCATCTCTGACAAGGATGAGGATCCCAACAAGGTATTCGTTTATTACCAGGTATTTCCTTAGAATCAAATCCAGCCAAGAGGAGTCTGGTACTAGGAAGGGTCTGTTTAAAATCCCTCTTGAAAGTAGAGATTTATGGTAGGAAATTACCTAATCTTAGGATAGAGACTTAGTCAGAGGCAGGAATTAATGACTTGCCACTGCAGTAAGCATTGTTAGTTTCATTATATATATAATGTATATATAGTTATACTGAAGGCTTTCCTAAATAGTAGTGAGAACAGCAGCAGATTTTTGCTCACATAACTGGATCAAAGACCCAATTGTTTCAAGAAAAGGAAATGACAAAGTATGAGTGCCTCGGACATTAGCTCTTGTTTCTAGTCCAGAAGAAGGAAAGGCAACCCTTCTCTGAAAGAATAGGATAAAGTAGGAAGAAGAGGAAGGCCTCCAATATATCAGAATTAGAAGGAAAGGGCCATGAGCGTGTTCTTACTCAAATTCCGTTGATCGGTATGACTTAGAGTATACAATACCTGTTCTGAGTTGATTAAAAGGAACACACCCTTCATTACTGGTGGGGCACTTCCTAAGCCCTGTGGCTAGTATTTGTCCTTGCCCTGCTTCCTATTGGGTTTGGCCCTAAATAGGGTTCCAAATCTTAGTGACATTTTCTTAATTCTCAGCTGATATATTATTACATCAGCAGGTGCAGAAGGAATCATGAGGTCATTTGGCTTTTGTTGCTATTCTAAAATGGTCTTAACAAAATTGCACTCTTGGGCCAGACATTGCTGGCTGTGTGGTTGAAGGTGTGACTCAGGGAGTATGGAGCATTCAGATGCAGATTGCCAGTGAAAATCCACCTCTAAATAGGTCATGACCGACAAGCTGTTCAATGACCTGAATAAAATGAGCTGGTGAGTCTCCACCCACTTCCTAATGGACAGACATCTTGGTCACATAAGCAGATAGCACAAATTACATTAGTTGGACCTTGCTGCCATTTTAAATGGAGAGTCCAGGGCTGAATGGCCTATTGAATGGCAGAAGGGGCTGTGGATAAATTAGGTGTATGGGAGTGAAGGGGAATATGATGTAATTTAACAGCACCCTCAGTGGCTGCTTTAACCTGTTGATGTGTTCTGAAGGAAGTGTGAGAAAGAGTTTGGGCCAAAATGTGAGGCTTCAGTAGGTAAGGAAGTTAAAAACAGAAAATAAACCTGTTAGTTCCTCTCTTCCATTTCCCTGCTGGAGTAGGATTATTTGACTCATTACTTTATCCAATTTTAAATGTCTCATTTAAAGATGGGATTTCTACCATTGTCTTGGAAAACAATGCCTTTGTGAAATATATTTCACCACTAGGGAGCTTTCCATGATTAGCAGGGTAAAGGAATACAAAGCATGGAGTTTTTTCAGGGTTGAGAACTGGGATTTGTAGGAGATAGACCTATACAAGAGCAGGGTGTGTTACTGTCAGTTTTACTGCCAGAATGTTACTAACGTGCTTTATTTTGGTGCTTGACTCATCACTGCTTTATATTGGTATAACTCCACTGACATCAAAGAGTAAAACTGGAGTAATGCATTGGTGAATCAAATTGTTTATCCTCAATACTATCCATATAGATTACAGAAATGTGACTACAGTAAATTACTTGCAAACAAACATGAATCAAGCATACCGTATGGAAACTATTTCTTCTTTCTTGTGTGTTGATCATTGATGTATCTGCTGACAGAATGTGCTTATTCCTGAAGCCACTGATATGCAGTTTCTGAAATGTCTGAGAAATATGTCTCCATGCAGTTAGGGTTTTCCATTGCTGAGAAATATCTTAATGGTAAAGGTTTGTTTTCAAGGAGTTGCTGTTTCCACTTGCCAGAGCATTAAAAAAGTTGTTTTTTCCAACCACTAAGTAGATCTAAACGTTAAGTGTTTCTTAGGTTGGTTTTCCAGCTCCCCGGCTGCTGTAAACATTAACTTTTGGTGGTTTAAAAACAAACAAAACAAAAAAGTTGCTGCTTCCACTTAGCCACTCATAATGTAACAAAATAATATTTTCAAAGTGGCTTTATTTTAAATGCCTGGTTGTGCAATATTTATATTTCATTCACGTAAGTAAGTGCAAGGCTGTGTTGACAAAAAAGTTCTTTTGTTTCTGTTGGCAGCTCCTGCAAGACCTGTGTCCCAGGGAAGCTGGTTTTCTCCACTCCCACTGATTGAAGCGATATCTGCTGGGCTAGTGAGGCAGAGCTGATAAGCTTCAGTTCTTTAGCTCATGGAAATGTGATTCATTTCACTTTCCCTAGCATGACGGAGAGAAAGTGAGGGCGAGGGTGAAATTACTAGGTAGTGAATTGTGCATTGCTATTGTTTTTAAAGAGAAACAAAATATATAATTCAATATAGAGCACTGACAATTTCCTTTAAAATAAACAAACAAACAAAAACTACAGGAGATACTGTCTACTACAGAATACAGGGCAAATGCGGCCCTCCTGTATACCGATGCAGCTCGTTGCTTTCAGTGGAACTGCAGAGGGGTGAATGAAGGTTGACCTTAAATAGACTTTTACAACAGAGCTACCACTCCTGCATTTGCTTTAATGACATTTAATGCAAATGATTGTTTCCAAAGCCCTTCCCACTGATACCTGGAAGTGCTAGTCCACAAGAGGTATATGCGATTGGACTGATCAACTGCCATGTACAAGCTCAGTTCATCTAGGCCACCCAACAGGGATTACTGTGGCCTGAGTTAGACTGGAATCAGCCACCTGGAGATAAAGATCTTAGGGAAAGATTTACAAAAGGTGTTTCAATGTTTAAAGATGCAGACAGGTGACTACACTGAAAGGGATTTTCAAAATTGCCTATGCAGGTTCAATGCCAAAGTCCATTGAAATCAAGAAGAGGTAGGCAGCTAACTTCCTTTTGAAAATCCCAGTAGGTGCCGATCTCTAAGCACCTTTGAAATCTGGCCCTTTGGAACCTAAGTTCCAATGACTTTCAGAGCTGGTCTACACTAAGGGTGGATTGATCTAAGATACGCAACTTCAGCTATGTGAATAGCGTAGCTGAAGTCAAAGTATCTTAGATCGAGTTACCTACCATCCTCACGGCTCAGGATCGACGTCCACGGCTCCCCCTGTAGACTTCACTACTGCCGTTCGCATTGGTGGAGTTCCAGAGTCGACAGGAGCTCATTCGGGGATCGATATATCGTGTCTAGATGAGACACAATATACCGATCCCTGAGAAATTGATTGCTACCTGCCGATACGGCTGGTAGTGAAGACGTAGCCTCAGTGACACTTAGGTTCCTTAAATCACTTTCAGAATGAGACTCAGGCTCCTAAAGGATACATCTACACTGCACACTAAGACCGGGTTCTGACTCAGGTTTGAGCCCAAGCCTCACTTCTGTCCACACACAAATCAGTTTGGTCAGCAAGCGCTCAGGACCTGGGTCCTAGGACCCTGCTATGGGGGGAGGGTCAGAGCCTGAGTCCTTCTGCCACTTGTGGCCACACCCTGTCATTTTGCAGTGTGCACATAGGTCAAGCTACAGACTTGAGTCAGAAGGTCTGCACAGTGCGGTATGGATGCATTAGCATGGCTGTGAGACCCAGATCTGGCAACTGTAAACCCAAGTTGACAATGCAATGTGGATGCTCAAGTGCAGGCTTGGAAATACCAAGTCCACAAGCCCAGGTTCCACAGACCTGGGTTTATCATGCGATGTAGATATTGCTTAAGTGACTTAGGTGCTTTGAAATTTTCACCTTATGTACCCATAAGAAAGAAGGGAAGGGTAAGTCTCTGCTCTTCCCTGAGCACAGAGACTACAACTTTGGCTGGACCTTAAAAAGGCTGGGTGAGGATGGGCAGGGGAGAGTGGGGAAAGATCCGTCCTCCCCCTGATCCCTGGAAACCTGGGTAAGGACCAGGCACAATCTAGATCTAAAGGATTATCCAAGAACTTCTGCATATGAGCAATGTTACCGAATGGCTGAAAGTGCCACTATAATCCTATGAGAAACATCCCTTCTACAAAATAAGAGAAATTTAGTGCAAGTGGAAGGCTCTATATTTACACTCGCCGACTAAAGGTCCCCGTTTATGCAGCAAAAAAATATGACCTGGGTGGGGGAGATGTGAAAGCCAACCACGTACCCCCCACCCTGGAGCTAACCTAGAAAGAGTGGATGGTCATAGTCATACAGCATGAGGCTAGAAGGCCTGTAGATCATCATGGTAGTTCACCTGTCTGAGACTACAGGAAAGGTACTGGGTGTGATGGTGTAAGTTAGTCTGCCAAACCTTGGGAGCAGGGACAATGCCTTCTTTTGGGTTGGTACAGCATCTAACACATTATGGACATCAGTGGAAACAGATCAATAATAATAATAATAATTTCACAGGACTTAGGAAGGTTGACCTTAAATAGATCTTTATAACAAAGCTATCACTCCATTATAATAATGATCTGGGCACTGAAAGCTTTTAATGTAAAAGTGAAGATAGTTTAAAGCTGCCAAAGGCAAGTAACCTGTAGATCCTATAATAACAGCTGCCACTTTAGCCTGCTAGCCCCCTCATTGACACGACACACTGTGTGATGTTTATTTAGTGCAACTTTTTGTTCCTCTGTAAAAATGATGGGACTTAATAACAGTGAGACATGGATCCGATGAAGTGAGTATTCACCCACAAAAGCTCAAGCTCCAAAATGTCTGTTAGTCTGTAAGGTGCCACAGGACTCTCTGCTGCTTTTACAGATCCAGACTAACACGGCCACCCTTCTGATACTTAACAGTGAAACAGTATACTCTGAAACAGCAGGAGTAGGTTTCTGGCTCTAAGGGCCTGGTCCTGCAATGAACTCCCTGGCAGGCAAAACCCCTGCTTATCATTGTGGAATCACTGCTGGACTGCTAAAGGTTGACAGGTACCTCTCATTATATGGACGCTTGCAAGATAATGTCATTAAATGGCTTCCTTTCTATGGCTTCAGCTTTCATCCTTTCTTTGTGGTGCTTTCTCACTTCTCTTATAGGATATGATAAGGTTGGCTAGGTATCTATAGAAATGGACTAATGTTCTATAAATATTATTCTAACCACCTCTGGAATATATTAAGATCCTTTTTAGCTTTTTTTTAATAGTCCTGAGGAATTCTGTAGCATTAATCCATTAAATTTCATTTCATAAGATGACTGAGGAAATCTATGGAAAGGGACTCATTATCTTAAATTCTCTATAACTTTTCCATAAAGGTCTCTTCTTGAGTTATGTAAGTTTAAAACAAAAGTCTGTAGGTAATTATCATTTTACTACTCCAACATGCCTATCATGCCCTTGATAAAATGTACCGGGTGCGGCCTTCTTGACCTACCTTTGATTAAATGCTGTGGGTGTGCCTATTTTTTTTAACTTTCCATTATTTTTTTCAGATACTGGCATTTTAATGTCTAAATAATGATAAATAATGTAACTTCTGTCTTTAATCATGGGTGATGTTTCTTTACACATTTATTTTTAAGTTTTCAGTAAGAACCACATTGTTTTGTTTTGTTAGAAGCTCTGCTAGGAATTGTAAATGATATACAGCACAAAACTCTCTCTGCTTTCTTAAATTAGCCCATCTAACTTACAAGACTCGGAGGAATATAGTCTTTAGACACAGAAGGTGTAATCTTCAAAAGCACATAGAGTGGGTCTTAACGACTTCTACAGAAGTCTATGGTAAAACTCCCAATGATTTCTATTAGATCAATGCTGTTACTGATGACTGCCATGGGCACAGAGTTAGTCCAAAACTGAGCAAGTTTGATACTCCCACATATAAGATATTCTTCCCCACATACCAGTGTACTTAGGGTGGGCCTTTCAAAAGCACATAAATGACTTATGAGCACAAGTCCCATGGAAAGATAATAGGATGTGTGCTTCTAAGTAACTTACTTTTGAAAAGCCCACGCTTAGTGTGTATTAACTGCTGCCAGTAGATGTGCGGCCACTAATGCAGAAGAACAAAGCTGTTCTTTTTGATCAACAGAACTGCATCTTAACACAATGGAGAAAAAACTCATCTAATAAAGTCTGGTGATATATGTTCAAATCCCCCCCTCTGAATTCCCTCTACTGAAAGTATTAGCATGCTTGCTGTGTGTTTAATGGGGGTGTATGTGACAAACTGAAATGTGTGTGTCTTTGAACATCAAAATGTCAGAGATATTTGGGCATGATTCAAGAGTGGAATCTCATTGCTACTGTTTCTGTGCAGTACGTACAAATAATGCTCTCTCTATATAACTTGAATCAGCTAGAGCTGGCTGAAAATTCTGTTTCAAGAAACACTGTAATTTTTGTGATTTTTTTGGTGAAAATTTCAAAATTTACTAATGTTTTGAATTTAAAAAATGGAAGGTTCTTGATATTGGTAAAATGAGAATTTTTTTAATATAAAATTTTTCCACAAAAATATTCATTTTCATAATGAATGGCTCCTTTTTGAAAAAAATAAATAAAAAGGTTTGAATGAAAAATGTACACCGTCTCTAGTATGAACAAAAGAACATACAACAGAAACTTCCTTCAGCCGGTGATATTCATTCTTAAATTTGCCCACCTGTCCCACCATCCTGTTCATCTAATAATGTAAATTGATAGGAAAGAAATATGATCACAGCATTCAGCATTCCCATCATTCAGTGCTTTTCCATTTGCTATCCAAAATATGCAACCTGATTCTTCCTTTATTTATCTCGTATTTGTTAGGCTCATCAGAGTCATCTATGTATCTGAGTCTGTCATTTGCTATTGCACTTTATTTAAATGATGGACATCACGTAGAGCTTGTAATTGTCCTATTGTTTGCAAAATCTGATTTAATCTACCCAGTTAGCAGAATCATATCTTTTTTTTCCTTATTGCATCATCATCAATGGTTATTCTTTTAATCTTTTGTATGGATTTTAACATTGTCTTTTCTTTACAATGAACCTACTTTTTCTGATATGTAGTGAACTGTAAGCAGCTCATGCTGAAGGCTTCTCGTCTGTGATTTTCATAGAGGATTTCCAAGGAATGTCGATAAAATTTGGGGGCCTAACTCCATTACACTCATTCGAGAATCCTACCCTGTATTTTTATGAATTAACAATAATAATAGCCAGGCTTATGCAAAGTACTATAGCACCGCTTAACTCTATGTATAACTTAAGGCCCATTGTAGTCAAGATATATTAGTAGCTTTGCAACAATTTGTGATTGCTTTGCTGGCTCAAGGCCTCCGTCTACAGAAGAGGTATCAGCAGAGAAGATTTCCCAGTGCGGCCCCAGGATAGATTTTGTTATGTGGGCACTGCTCCAAGGTTATCAGCTTATTTCACATAGGCCTCTAAGGATCTGCTAAGTCAGTGGTTCTCAAACTTTTGTATTTGAGAACCACTCAAACCTTTTACATAGCTAGTCTCTGAGTGTGACCCCCCCCTTATAAATTAAAAAACCCTTTAAAATATATTTAACACCATTCTAATTGCAGAAGGCAAAGCGGAGTTTGGGGTGGAGGCTGACAGCTCGTGACCCCCCCATGTAATAACCTCATGACCCTCTGAGGGGTCCTGACCCCCAGTTTGAGAATCCCTGTGCTAAGTGGTACACTTGTTTGGGGATGAAAGGCTCCATAGTCTGTCTCCATGCCCCTTGAGCCAACCAGACCCTAAATTAATCTCCTGGCTTTTTACTTGAAGTTCTTTTTTTTTTTTAACCCAAATTTGGTCAATTCTTCAATAAATTTCTCCAAACAACTGGTTGTGTAAACTTGGGATGGATGATAAGCTGCATTTGGCAGTGTTTATAAGCAGGGGGTTGGCTTTTTAAAGTATTTTCCCCTGATCTTGCATCAAAATCATCTTCAAACTAAGAAGCATGCCAGTAATAGATACCAAAATATTTCAACTATTTCAATAGGCAAATGTCATTCTGGGTTGTATTAACAGGAGGACATGGGAAGTAATCGGTCGTCTCTATTCAGCAATGGTGAGCCCTCAGCTGGATCACTGTGTCCAGATTTGGGCATCACACTTTAACAGAGATGTGGATAAATGAGGGAGGGTCTAGAGGAGAGCAACATAAATGATAAAAGACTTTGAGGGGGGACCTGATAAAAGTCTTCAGTCTTCTCTGCTCTAGACTAAATATGCCTAATTCTTTCAACCTTGTCTCATAGGCCATGTTTTGTAATATGTGAAAGATTGTTATAAAAAGGATGGTGATTAATTGTTCTCCATATCCACTGAGGGTAGGACAAGAAGTAAGTGGCTTAATTTGCAGCAACAGAGATTTAAGTTAGATATTAGGGGAAAATATCCAACTATAAGGACAGTTAAGCACTGGAAACAGGTTACTTAGAAAGGCTGTGGAATCCTTGTCACTGGAGGGTTTTAAGAATAGGTTGGACCAACATCTGTCAGGGATGGTCTAAATAGATTTAATCCTGCCTCAGCACAGGGGGATAGACTAGATGATTTTATGAGTCCATCTTTGGTTTATAAGGAGGTTAGCAGCTGATTGACACAAACCAGAAGCCCAACAAATCACATCTCACGGGGAGACGATGCCCTTTGTATGTTAGCTGATCATATCATCTGCATGGTCTTTGTACAATTTTTCTGCAGGTAGCCACTTTGAAAAGGCCTTCTTAATAGTGGTTTAGCGTAAGAATCACACATCATTTCAGAAGCAGCTATATTTCTGTTAAATCATTATTGTATGTCTGCACCAAATGACTCTGAGTTGCGGAGAATCTGACATATTAGTTATTTCCAAGAGACAGCAATATTCAGGTTGGTGGTGTGGGAGGATCTTTTAAGAATAAATGGACATGCATATGTTAATTCTGTATGTACGTGCACACATATAGACACACATACATAATGTTATAGTTAGTATAGATTCTTTTAAAGGATACATTTTAGGGCCTGGAATAACGAATACTTCCTCCAAGGGTTAATAACAATGTAAATGCTTTCGTGGTGTTGGTATTTTCCTACTTCTCACACATTGTTTTGCGAGTTCCTTGGAACACCTGTTTCGAGAGGTCCATTATAATCCAAGGTCAGCTCTGGGTCACCCCCTAAGGACTTTTTTCCTCTCTGAGAACCTGGATTGACTTGTTGGAAATATGACTTGATTTCTGTATTTGTACTGGATCACAGATCAGAAGAAAGTTACAGTATGTACTGGCTCCTGAACTGAGCTTTCTACTTTGTGGTTCAGGCGTGAAGGACAAGTAAAGCAGCTCTGAGATGTTTACACAGTTCCCTTTTTATATTTTTGACTCTACTGAAGAGGGGAAAAAATGTTTACATGCTACAGCGGATGTTTTACCAGAGTTACTTCCTAAAGAAACCTGCTCCAAGCTTTGAGCATTGGCAGTGAATGATCATTCTCAGTATCACTGAAATGCAAAGTCCCACACAAGTAACAATACTTGTACTCTTGCCTGGGAGAGTCACAGCTCTGGTCAATCATGTAGTCAGACCACAGTGTATCTAAACAAAACATCTTTCCTTTAGGACCATACCTTGGCATGCCATTATTACAGATGATACAATTTTTGGTTAGGCAGGTAATGGTTCAAAAAGAACATTTCCTTGTGCTCCACACTAATAAAGTGATTGCAATGAAATGCCAAAAGAAGGAAGGAAGGCATCTCCATAAATATTTTGACAATAAAATAATGGGGTATAGTGGTTAAAGCAGAAGATTGGGAGTCAGGATGCTTGGGTTCTATTCCTTGTCCTGTCATGGGCTCACTGTGTGAGCTTGTGCAATTCACCAAAGCCTAAATTAACTGGAGTATAATTTTAGATATTTCTATTTTTGTTTGCTCACTTTTAAACACTGACCGCATTGTCTTTCACTGGGTTAAGGTCAATTAGTGCTCTGCTGCTCTTGCAAAGTGACTGTAAACAGAGCATAGATGATCACAGGAGGGTCGCCCACTGTAGGAGAATCCTTTGGCAGCTTAGAACCAGAGTAATGGCTCCCATAATATTTTCTAACCTGGTGGCTGGCACAGGGAATTTTATGGAGCTTCCCTGTACCCCAGTAACCTTGTCTGTCTTAATAGCCCCTGAATACTATTGGCACTCGGTGAGGGCTGCTCTAAATTGTGCCTAGTGCACAACCAATCCAAGATCAGGACATTTTTGTGGTAGCTTAAGGCTACCTTTGAACCCTTCACTCCACCTCTTAAGTTGTGCTTTGCGCTACTGAGAATTGGGACCATTCTGTCTAAATGTAGACAATCAAAATGGAGGCACTCCAAATAGGAGTCCACTTATAAAAAACAGGGTTCCATTTAGGCATCAGAATCATTGGCCAGGTTTCCAAAAGAGCTGAGCGCCTAGCAGTTCCCACTGAAGTAAATGCATTGTATTTATTTTATCTAAGTCAGCTATCAAAGCCCCGTGAGAAGGAGAAATCCTAGGAGGACAACAGAGCTGAAGGTAATTTCCTAAAACTGTAAAAGACAAGACAGCTGCAGTATATCTTGATCTCAATAACTAGAAACCCACAGATTTCCTTGCCCAAGACAAAGCTAAAGAGGGCAAGGAAAGCATAGCGACTTCACTTTTTAGAGCCAATGTCCTTCTTCCGTGGTAAAACAAGATAATTGTCCGATTCAGGGTCTTGGATCCAATGGTGTTGTCTCTGTGTAGACTGCAAAGGTATGCAATTGTAAAATTGAAACATTTCCCCATCAATGTTCTTAAAAATAGTTTTAAGTGATAATTTTACACAGGTGTATAATTTCCATCAAAAACCCTTAAGGGATAAAGTGTAACTCTTTACCCTAGTCCAGCTGGGAAGACTAATATTGCATCAAAAAAAAACAAACCAAAACAAAAAACCATTGCGCATGTTTCCAGTTTGCAATTAAAAGCTAAAGCATACTCACTCGCATGCATGAGCACACGCACCCACTCTCAAGCATGTTTCTCTTTCTTTATAAACTTGGAAGTATTAATGAAAAGAGTGGGTCGTGCCACACTGCAGATTTCAGAGACTCTGCTGGGATACCGGGATACTAAAATGAAAAAAAAAAAGAAAAACGCGAGGCAACATCACACACAATGGACTGAGCTACCTGTATTTTATAACATCCACTCTTGTTCCAATTTCATCCACTTGGCAACTCTTTCCTGGTGGGAATGATTTAGGCCTGACAGCAGAAAGCAATGGAGGAAATATCTAAGCTATGAAATGTCAAGTTGCTTTCCAATCTGCAACCACATCAAGAAGGATGTCTGAAAATACAATCAGGATTTAGGTTGATCAACTGATTTTATTTTATTTTTTGCTTGGCAATGCGAAGTCAAAGGAATGCTCAGGGTGACTATGTGGCTATCTCTTACAATCGTGCAAACCTTGTTTTTCAGCTGCAGGATGTATTCTTGCTTTTTATTCAGCATTTGTACATTAAATAAACCACAGTTCAAGTTGTTCAGAGTGAGGAGTTGTTGGAAGTTGGCTTTATTTATTTATTTGTGGTTCTGTTTTAATTTTAGTCTCGTATTGGCAATGTAAAGCCTGCAACCCTTACAGGCTGGGGTGGGAACTCAAAACATATTAAAAAAATTTATCTGGTCTGATTTATATCTTTGAGATAATGAGTGACATTTACTCCTGTGTTGAGGTCCAGCACAATATCTATGCCTCTTTTAAAACCCACGTAGGTCCTCAAAGTAGACCTAAAGTGGCATGTAAGCCTATTGCTGAACTTCTTTACCTGGGGTGAACTTCTCCCTAGCATCACCCAGGTCTACTGGCTTGTGAATTTCTAGACATATTGGGCATGACAATTTGCCCCAGCCAAGGACATGCCTGAGATTTTTGTATTACATTCCTAACCCTTGCCATGATGTACTAGGAATACTTTACTTTTAGACATGCAAGGTCTTCTTGGTTGTCTCTAGATATCTAGGTTAACTGTCCCATGGCAGAATTAGTAGAATAAGGGAAAACCTCGTGTCTTGGCCTCCTCTCAGTACAATGGTCTCAAAACGTCCAAAGCTTTTGTGAGCTATTGCAATGAGCACCTAATGGCTGTGGCTTTGCCTACAACAGTTCCTGTATCATTACCATCTGACTCATTACTACAAAGCACCCTGAGATAATCTGAATATGAAAGAACCCACAGAAAATGGAATTCTCTTCTTGGTCTGCTGCTTCACTTCACTGGAATGAAGTCAGAGAAAAAAACCTATACTGGATTTCGGACTTCATTTAACGTGGGGCTCTAATTACCTTCTTACAAATCCTGCAGAGGGTCTGGAAGAACAATAGAATCATAGAGGCAAAAAATCTTAGGTCATCTACTCCAGCCCCTGGCCAGTGCTGCCTTGTTCTCTCATGGGAATTTATTCTCACTGATAGGCTGTGTAACCATGTATTTCCTCTGACTGTTCCTCTTGTTCTCCCTGCCCCGTCCTTTCCGACTGTTTGTTACAGCCACATAAACTACTCATACTACTACTTACAATTTCCCTCTGATTTACACATTGGGAAATTGAAGCAAAGATAATTAACAACTTCCTGAAGGCCACATAGAGTAGTCCTTGAACCCAGAATTGTTTGGCTCACAGACCTAGAAACAGTCCATTTACCCATCTCTCATCATATGCTAGTTATAAACTTAACTGTTACTACACCACGTGATGAAGGGGGTAAACAGATGGCTGGCTGAGTTCCTGTGCAACTGATGATTTTAATGCTGCTGAGGTTTAATTTAATATTTATTACATAACTAATTATGTTAGGGCACCTTGAACTGTGGATAGGGATCCTCGTTATTTTAAGTCTAAATAAATACAAATAAACATCACTGTGTTTTCAAGTGGTCTGCCAGAATGTCTTATATCAGAATGACAGAGCAAAGATCATAGGAAATAATCTCCCAATATATTGCATAAAATGAAGCTATTCCTTTAATAAACCCAACCTGTTGCCAAGAATCTAATGAATAAATACAGACTACAATGCATTTTAACTGAGGCATGTATGTCAGTCAAACTAAAGGCCCTCTGTTGATACCATGAAGGGCAAGTAAAGGAGTGATACTAAGGTCTCACAAAGGAAATGATCATTTCTGAAAGATCTGACACCACAGTCTTAATTATTATGATGATGATTATTAATAGCTCTTGCAGGACTCAGAATGTTACGCTGTTCCAGTTGGCTGTCTAAACTGGCAGCTTCCATTTTGGGGCCATACGGCTGGCTGTGAACTGGATTAATGAAAATGAAATGAGACTTTTTTTTTTTAAGTCTTCCATCCCAGAGTCAGTGCTCTAAATACCTGTACATAGCACACGGCTTACAAATAGCACCGTAGCATCTGCCAGCAGGCTCATAGACGTTAAATCAGATCCATGGGAATGAAGTGACAATGTGCAGAGATAGAGCAGTCTGGGCAATGACTGTAGAGCCATTTGAGAAGGGAGAATCTAAACAGGACCAGAAAGCTCTAAGGTAACACAGAACTGTGCAAAAAATACCAATCTGGTATGGGCCAAAACTTTGAAAAGGAAGCATACTGAGCCAATGTTGCCCCTCAGTCACACTCTGTTGAAATGGTGAAAACTTGGAGAGGGTTCAGAGAAGAGTGAGGAAAATGATTGAAGATTTGGAAAGCCTGGTGAAAGCCTTAAAGTGCCCAATCTATTTAGTTTATTAAAGAGAAGGTTAGACGTGACTGGATCATAACTTATAAATAGCTACTCAGGGAACAGACATTTTATAATAGAGGACTCTTTGCAAACAAAGATGAAAGAAGAAGCAGTAGTTGGAGTTGAAGCTAGACAAATTCAGACTAGATATAAGATGCAAATGTTCCTTAATGAGGGTAATTAATCATTGGAACAATTTACCAAGGGTTGTGGTGGATTCACCATCGCTGGACATTTTAAAATCCAGATTTTTTTCTAAACGATACGCTCCAGTTCATATGCAACTATTATATGGGAAGCACGAATTAATGAGGTAAATTCTATAGCCTTTATTATGCATGAGATCAGATTAGATCATCGCAATGATTCCTTTGAATCTATGAACTCCATTTAAAATTGGAAAAATTTGGAAAAAAAAGTTCCAAATTTTCCCAGGGAAAACACATTGAATACTGCGCCTCCTTCATTTTTTTTTAAAAAAAATCTTCAAATTAACCCTCATCCTTCCTTATTTTCTCTTATCACATTTTAGTTCTTTTTTTGCCTTCTATTCCACTTCCCCATCTCTGGGTCATGCCATGTTTAAGCAGAAAAGTAAGAAACTCAAGGAGGGTGGTTCCTGTAATGTTCTAGTTATATGGGGCACTGATCATTCTGAGTGTTTGAGTCTATTCCATCAGAAATCAAGATGTTAGTATATAGAAAACACAACATCTGGTCACAATTTTTTTATATAAAGAAAATGACTTTTTTAACTAAAATGTACATGGAAAATTTTAGTGTTTTCTGAATTTTTCAGATTTTTGGAGGAAAAAAATCAAAATCTGAATTGTATTAATTTTTTCTTTGTTTTTCCCTTCTTTTCCCCATTTGTACTTATATTCCCCCCTTTTCTATTTTACAGTTGAAAAAGGGAAAGGAAGGGGCAAGAAAAGAGAGAGAGGACAGGATGAAAATAGCCAAACCAGAGAAATAAAAGGGTCAGAAACTGAAAAAGTTTGTCATTTTTGTTTAGTAAAGTCACATAATCTTTTTTTCCTGAAAAATCCAAAAATCTCTATTTTTGTTTTTTTTCCAAAAATTGCTTCCCAATCCTTTTTCAACAAGCTCAATAAAACACGAATGAATTTGCATGAAGATGTACACAAAACTTGCCAAAAGGAGCAGCATGTATCTGAAGAATTATATTTTTGGCTATTTCATAAAGTAAAACCCATTTGATTTCAAGGATCGAGGGGGAGAGAAAAACACATGAACAACTGGTATATGGCTTTTACAGTAAGGTGCGTGTTTTTCCCATAATTATTGACCTGTATGTTTGATCAACATTGTTAACTACGAAATCTATAAGTGCCTTAAATGTTAAACAGGGAACTAGCCAAATACCGGGCTATTTAACAGCCATTCTTGACGTCAAACAGTGAAGATCAAATATTCTAACTTTATGGCTGCCAATAAGGGCTCTAAACTTTTATGGAGGTCCAAAAACATTGTATTTGGTCTTGTTTTTTGGCATCTAAAATTGGTCTGTTTCTCAGGCCACTTTTACTCTTGATCAAAAAAGTTTCTAATTCAAATTGCTGATGGATTTTAATCTAGCTATATTTCAAATATGATTGTGAGCTCAGCAGTTGACTGCATACAGATTAGATTTTAGGAAAACAATGAAGTGTTAACAAAAGCATTAACATTTCTGATTGGTGTTGGTCTTCAGCAGCATTTTTATAGCACAGCTCAAACCTGGGGACTTCTGAAAAAGTCTTCTATATTCTAAGCACCACAGTAAAAATTCAGAGATTTATAGGAGATCTAACCATTAGCTTTATTTCTTCTGTTGTGTCTCTCTTGTTTCTTGGGCCTGATTATACCATGTAGACTCCAGAAGAAAGATACCCACCATTTACCTATTTAAGACTTGTAGACCCTTTAAGTGTCTACCGTTGATAGCCTCTTCCCTTGAGAAGGAAAGAAGATGACAAATAAATGTTCTTCCATCAGGCCATGTTTTAATGACTGCTCTAGAATCAATAAAGAACACTGAATACTCTTCCTCTCTGGTGCTGGAGAAATGTCCTGGGATGGGAGATGCCCAAAGTTACTTGCAATATTTCATTTTTATTTCGATCTTTTAGAAAAAACCTTCTCTGCCCCAGTTTAATTAACTTACATTTTGAAACAGCGTAATTTCAATCTGGAAAAATGTTTCAATGAAAAAAAAATTCCTTTAGATTTTTTTCAAGTCACGAAATTTGCTGAACCTGGCCCCAATCACAAATAGGCTTAGCTTCAATGAATCAGCATTTTTAATGAAAAATGATTTGCTGAAAAATTCCTTACCAGCTCCATGATTAGAATCTAAATAGAGGAAGTCTGGAAACAGGAAAAGAGGCACAGAAAGCTGAAGGATCTTGACTAAGGTCATGTAATAGGTTAGTGGAAGCACTGGCAATAAAACCCAAATCTTCTAGGCCAGCTCTTTAGCCACAATACCAATTGACTCCTTGTTGCAGCTAAAGGCAATGATATTCACAAAACAGTGACCCCCACATGTCATTAACAGCAATATTGTAGCCAGATGTTAATGAGTTCCCTCTGAATCAACTGTAGTTCAATCATAATATTTACATCAAACTTTGCATCTTCAACACTATGGACATGCATTGAAGTGACAGACCTCTCTGTCCACTGTTTTTGCAATGGATACCTTATACAATAACTTCATTTACAATTAATCAACCATAACCTTATTTTTACCCAGGCGATAACAAATTGCTTAAAAAAGTTACATGTAGAGACGGCTTTGTCCCAGAAGTTGATGAGGTGCCATTTTTTTCTCTGCTTAGAATATGAAATAGTTGTGGAGTTACAAGGCCAGATTCTGATACCATTAACGTACATTGAAGAATACCTGTACAAGTCAATAGGACTATTTTGTGGAATAAGCTGCTGCTAAACTAGAGCAAGAGTACTAGAATCTGGGCTTCTATGATTAGTCTCAGTGATACAAATGGGACTATTCTAGTAGTAAAGTACTTCTCAGGGCAATGATGTCAAAATCTGGGCCCAGTTGCTAACGCTTAATTCACACTGTGTAGCATTGACACCTCAATGTGATAATAAGCATGAGTAAACGCTGCTCATAATGTGCAAGGGTTTCTGAACCAGGCCTGGAGAGATCTGAAATACCACTGTGTTGTTAAAAAAGGCAAAGAGCGACTAAAAAGATATTTACCACTGAGCTGCTGATAAAATTTATGGTGTGGTTGGGATCTTAGTTAGGGATTTTCATTTAAAATTCTTATTTTGTCTCTGGAACTTTAACTAATGTGTGACATGTGATCTGTCTTCTATTGGGGGTGGGGGAGGAGGTTTAAAGAGATATTTCCCCAGTACAGAATCAGACCCAAAGAGCTGGTTCTGTTAATAAGCTTCCCCAATGGCATTCTATAAACATCAAAGGTCATTCAAGTATCTGATAGAATGTCGCAGATTATATGTCCTTCCCACTTCCCCAAGACTATGGGTGGCATGGCACTGTACCCTCTAACATATATAACTTGCTATAATTATGGGATGTTTTACATTTTATAAATATAAAGTTAAAATAAACTATTTAGCAAAATCATCAGAAAAAAGAAAAGAGCCCCTCCAAAACAAACATACAACACAACAGCAACAAAAGCCTGGCTTATCTATACTCATCATCTTCCAAACATTGCGGCATTCAGAGGTGTCTGCCTTTGTCCAGATTTAGTAACTCACTCTGATCTTTATTGGCTTTTAAATGTAAGCAGTTTGCCCATGATTTGAAACTGGTTGTGCATCCAAGAACACAAAATGTACTACAAGGAAGCTCGTCCATAGACTACAGTTAACATAGTTTCTTGTAGCCCCTGATGTACAAATCAGCTAGTGCTGGCAGTGGATCACGAACTGTTCTTAAAACAGTTTTTTATTCTGTACTTTTATTTTCCATCGATCTTGCCAAGCAAGAGCCCTTTCCAGGACCCTCTTCTCTCTCCTCCGAGCCTCTCCCCTCCCATCCACTTTCTTGATTCTTCCTCCTTGCTTTTTGTTTCTTACTTTCCAGATCTAACTTTGGCTCCTATACCCCTTCACCTCCATTGGCTTTTGTGGCCTACTGCTAACTTGATTGTGTATCTTATGCACGCCCATGAAATCCCATCTCTCTTGCTCACTGTAGCTCTAGTGTTCTCAATAGTTGTGTTTGGTTTTTGTAATAAAACTGTATTACATGCCTGGGTTATTGAGGTCCAGTGTGATAGACAAGGAATTGTATATACATTAATGAAATCGCTATTGCCTCTGACTTTTAATTATCATAAGATCATAGAAGTCAAAGACCTATTAGATCCTACAGCCCATTCTCCCACTAGTAGAAGATTCTTCTATTTCCTAATTCTTTGCCCAGTCTATTATTTAATGACTGAAGGAACAGGCTGCCACGGCTTTCATAGAGGAAACTATTCCACTGTCGAATGCATCTTACTGTTAAGAAACCTTTTCTTTAATTCTCCCTATTGTTTCTAGGTATACCCTCCTTCCTTTCCCCCCCAGGTTACCCTAACCAATTTCTCTCCATCTTTGCAGTATACACCTCCAAATACTTACAGGTAAACTCTCCAGTTTTGTGAACATTTAGCCAACAGCAGCTGAGTTTAAAAGATCTCTGATTTTCACTTAGATCAGTGGTTCTAAACTGTGGGTCAGGACCCCACAGTCTCATTTTAATGGGGTTGCCAAGGCTGGATTAAACTTGCTGGGGTCTAGATCCGGGGCCAAAGCCTGAGCCCCACCACCCAGGGCCAAAGCTGAAATCCAAGGGCTTCAACCCTGGGTGGCAGGGCTCAGATTACAAGCCCCCTGCCTGGTCTGAAGCCTATGGGTTTTGGCTTCCCTCACCCTGTTCATCCAGGGCGGAGGGGCTCAGGCTATGGTTCCCACCCACACCTGGGGCAGTGGGGTTCAGACAGACTCAGACTTAAGTCCCCCCTCCCGGGGTCATGCAATAATTTTTATTGTCAGAAGGGGGTCATGGAGCAATGAAGTTTGAGAACCCCTGACTTAGATAACTAGAGAAGATGACCAAAGTCTCTGTGATGTTCCTAGCAAAGCTAGCATATTAATTTTTACTTTATAAGATGTAGGTTCTGAATGTTGTAATCAAAAATAGCCAGATATCTAACTATTAGTGCAATAAATTTCTATTTTTAACAGTTTTTAAAAACTAACATTCAAATAGAGAGATGAAATGAGAGGTATAAAATAATTACTATTCCCCTCTTGGGTAGGTAATAATAGTTTACATTGAATTCAGCTGCAGCCAGTCAAGATGCATTTATTTGCCATGTGATCTAACTGGCTGGCACTGCTCCTGACTGAGCACTATTAACTTCCTAAAGGGAATATTTTAGAACTTAATGATTCGTCCCATGATTGTGTTCAGCTGCGTGTGAGAGAGGGTTGTATTCCTGTATTTAACTGTATTTAATTCACTGAAATATTTATATTACTAATATTAAACAGTTCTAGTGTAGAATAATTGTTATAAGTGCAACAACTGCCCTTCTAATTACACCATATATCTCAGACACGACTACTTATATCATTGTGTGTGATTAATTACATCGTGCTTGGCTTGCAGATGGTTGTTAGTTATAGACATGCTTGGCTTGATGACGTAGGAAGATAATACGAAGATGGAGTATGAGAGCCCATTATAGGGACGAAGTGTTTTCTAACTATTAGAGCAGGACACTGCTTGGTTCAGTTAATTAAAACCACTATTAAGCCCCAATCCTGCAGACACTTGTACACAGAACTTTATTTATTTATGATTATTCCCACTGCTACTCAGATGCATAAAGTTTCTCATGTATGGAAATGTTTCATGGTTCAGGGACTGCAAGAGCTAATTATAATTAGCATTAGTATAGTTCTCAGTGCTGCTACTTTGATTTTTGGCAAGGTCTGTAGCCTCTCTGTAGAGTATGTTGGATTTCAGATCTTTCTAAAAAATATGCTATAGCTCAGTGGTGCTCAAATTTTTTTTTTCATGGACACTTGAAAATTGCTGAGTGTCTCGGCGGACCACTTAATGATCTTTCCAAATGTTATGTGTACCATTAGCTCGCTATTGTAAAGTGCTTTGGATAAAAGCACTATATAAAAAACAATAATAATTAACATTTTTTTGGTCTACAAATAAAAGCACTCAACTCATATTTTAATATCAGTAGTCTTACCTTTCTAGTGTGATGCATGTGTCTCTCTCCCCTGTTGCAGCAGCCCCCGAGCTGGGGCTGTGAAGGTGAGGTGTCTCTCCCTCTCTTCCCCACCACAGAAGCCCTGGAGCTGTGGCTGAAAAGGAGGGATGTCTCTCCTTCTTTTCCCCACCACAGAAGCCATGGAGCTGTGGCTGGGAAGGAGGGGTGTCTCTCCCTCTCTTCCCCACCACAGCAGCCACATAGCTGAGGCTGGGAAGGAGAGGGTTCTCTCTCCCAAATTCCCCCCACCCACTCTTGTCACCCCACTGTCCCCTCTCACCTACCCCCTATTCCTCCCAAGGCCACCACCTCACCTTACATATGGATCTTCTCCAGGGTCCAGGCACCTAATTAGCAGAGGCATGCCTATGTGGCTCCGCTAATTAGGTGGGTGGCCCTTCATTCTCTCATGTGTGGCCACACAGGTGTGCACTTTAGGGGGAACTATCCATGGACCACAGTTTGAGAACCTCTGCTATAGCTCAAACAGAGTGATGCAGAAATTATTGAATGAGATTCTTTGGGTTGGATTATGCAGATCGAAATAATATATTTTACCTTCTTGCCTTAAAATCTATAAATTAATTGCCCCGTCTTTAAAAACAGTTACACCTGTACCTCCGAGGGGTGCTGTTAAGCTTAAGCTTAATTAATAGTTGTAAAGTACTTTGCACTTAAATAGCACCTTTTATTGGATAATTATATATTGTTTTTGTTACTGTGTTGAATGGATGTTTGCTGTCAGTTATAACAGTGCAATTCCATTCATTTCAGGAGAAATAAATTGGCCTAGCATGTGTCTTATCAGATGAGAAGTATGTTGGCAGTTTATTTTTAATATTGTTTATTCTTAATAATATTATTTTCATGTCAGAATGCAATGCGCTTTAATTGTTTAAGTAAGGTGTTTATTTGATCAGATCAGAAAATCACCTCCAAAATATTTTCTGCTGCCCTATATCTAAAAAGGTTTAAGATATTCATAGATTCATAGACTCTAAGGCGACAAGGGACCATGGTGATCAATTAGTCTGACCTCCTGTATAAGCCGGGGCAGGAATAGGCAATCTTTGACCCACGGCCTGCCAGGGTAAGCACCCTGGGGGGCTGGGTCAGTTTGTGTACCTGCCGCATCCACAGGTTCAGCCGATAGCGGCTCCCAGTGGCCACGGTTCGCTGCTCCAGGCCAATTGGGGCGGCAGGAAGTAGCAGCCAGCACATCCCTTGGCCTGCGCCGCTTCCTGCCGCCCCCACTGGGAGCCGCAATCACCCAAACCTGCGGATGCAGCAGGTGAATAAACTGGCCCGGACTGCTAGGGGTCTTGCCCTGGCAAGCCATGTGCCAAAGGTGGCCAATCCATTACCCAGGACATGGAACATCCCCAAAATAATTCCTAGAGCAGATCTTTTAGAAAAACATTCTATCTTGCTTTAAAAACGGTCAGTGATGGAGAATGCACCATGACCTATGGCAAATTACCCCAATGGTTAATTACTCCCACCAGTATGGTACATAATTGTGGGGGACACTGAAGTGGACAACACAGCGTACTAAATTTCAGACTATTGGGAATTTAAATTGCTTAGTTTTAAACTCCTAGAAATAAAACAAGATCTTGAATGTTGTGCATGGGAACAAAACTGACTCTCTTCTGTGGTGGCATCTCTGGACATGCCTGGAAGGCTTGTGCTTATCCAGGACATTATCTGTATTTATATATCTAGAAACCGAGCTATAAAACGCTACGTTTTATGTCTTTTCCAGCCACTGAAATGTTAAATCAAGTTTATAACAAGTCGCTTTTCCAGCCACTGAGTGGCTGTAAGTGTTAAGTGTTTTTACAGTCATTTCTTTCCCAGCTGCTAAGCAGCTTTAAATGTTATACAAAAAAGAAAAAGAAAAGAAAAAAAAGTTGCTTTTCCAGCTGTTGAGCCATTCTGAACATTTCTTCAATGGAATTTTTTTAACTTGCTAAAAACCTATTTATATTTTACTCACAAAGCAAGTGCAAAATTGTCCTGGCACTGTCCAAGTCTTGGTTTTTTCTTTTTCTTGTTTTTAAAACCATAAATAAAAATTCCAACTCTGAATCTGTTTTTGAAAAAGAAGTGGCTTTAGTTTTAATGAATCCAACATGACTATTATGAGTTCATCTCCATATATAGATACCCCAGCAGCACTGTCCTTGTGGTATGTTCAGTGGAAACACTATTTCCATTGGAAATATTATACTTGTGGTATTTTCAATGGAAAAAAGATATCCCTGTGGCTTATCCAATGCTGACAATGCTGGTCAGTCTTTAAACCAGGGGGAAAGATGGAGCGGGGTGGTGAGAGAGTTAATGAAGGTGGAGGTGAAATGAAAGAATTACACTATGGTAGAGAGGTGGGGAAAAATGTACTAAGACTTTTTAGGGCAAAATAAAGGAAAATTCTTGTGGCCCTTGAGGGTTCACAGTAGTGGGGGAAGGGAAAGTAGCTGAGACAAAACTGAAGAGAAGGAACAAAAAGTCCCGTGGCACCTTATAGAAGCAACTCTTTGATGCTTTTTACAGATCCAGACTAACACGACTACCCCTCTGATACTTGAAGAAAAGGAGTGGCTGGAGCTAAGAAGGAACTAAAGAATGGGTCGAAGCCAAGTTGATGAAAGTAGAAATGGGGAACAAGAAGAAAGATGAGTTAGAAAAAAGGGAGAGCAAAGCAATTAAGCATGTGCTTACTTAGTCCCATTGTCTTCAGTGTACAAAAGTTAAGGATATGCAGACATGTTCTGCTGGACTGGGGACTATGGGCCTAAACCCACACCAGTGAAATCAACAGGATCTTCATCACTGACTTCGGTGGAGTTCTGAGTGTTCACCAAGCCAAAGAAAATACTCCCAAGATCAGGCATGGGACCTTTCAGAAGGCTTCCTAGATCATCTTTGGGAACAGGTAATTTTGAGATGGTATTTTCCCACTGAATAGCTATTTGATACCTGATTCTAAAACACGGATTGTGCTGTAAAACCAGTGACACCTGTGACAGATTCAGTGCCAAAATAAGAAGTCTTATTAGCATATTAATTATTATTTTTAATGTTTTGGTGTGAGTTTAGTGCTGGCAAAAGGGCTCTAATTGACAGCCCTAAAGCCCTTTGTTCTATATAACAGAAATATTGGGTCACCAACAATATAAGCTTCTCCAGAAATGTCCCATCAGTGTGCTTCAGCTCTGTGAGAACAGGTTAGTTTCCATAGTCTATTGAGACCCAATGTGAGCTCCATTAGAACAACACCTAGGCCAGGTCTACACTACGCGTGAAAATCGATTTTAGATACGCAATTTCAGCTACGAGAATAGCGTAGCTGAAATCGAATATCTAAAATCGATTTACTCACCCATCTTCACCGCGCGGGATCGATGTCCGCGGCTCGCCATGTCGATTCCGGAACTCCGTTGGTTTTGGTGGAGTTCCGGAATCGATATAAGCGCGCTCAGGGATCGATATATCCCGTCTAGATCAGACGCGATATATTGATCCCCGAGCAATCCATTTTAACGCGCCGATATGGCGCGTAGTCTAGACATGCCCCTAGTGATTGTTTTTATGACGTTTACAGCTTTCTACTGGAAACTAGTTTGTTGATCAACACATTTCAAATAGGTGTGACATTCTGGAGTGCTATCCAGACCAGTGAGGTGTTGTGTCACCCCTTGCCCTGCAACCTTGAGTGATTCACAATGCTTTGCTGCTGTAGCTCCCATCTGGGCCACTCACCAACAGTCTTTCAGCATGCAGATAACACCCTGAGTATTTGTGTATAGCTGAAGCCTGCCAGCCATCCTCCAGTCACACTCTGGGTTCGAGCAACCTTGGTTACTACTTGCAGGGTGACCCCAACACACTCCCAGTCCTGAATTTCCCCCCAAAAACATGCATTCTGCATTGTCCAGCCCTCTCCTGGGCAGTTCAGATATTTTAGGTTTGTTTCCCCAGTTAGGGGTCAGTGTAACAGTTTCCTACTTCAATTAGAGCTAGCAAACAATTCAGTTTAAACACAACACTGGATTAGCTTTGGTTAAGGAATAAATCATGTTTATTTAACCACAAAGAGATAGATTTTAAGTGGATTCAAGTACAAGGTATTAAAGTCAAACATGGTTATAAGAGAAATAAAGATAAAATGCTTTCTAGTAACTAAATTTAACCAAACTAGACTTAGTTCAAGGTGAAATTCTTATCAAATGTTCCCAGCAACAGGGATGGACAAATTCTGAGGTCAGAACTGCTCCCAAAGTCCAATGCCTGGTTCCTTTGTTTTCTCAGGTGAAAGAGTGAGTAAGCGAGAGATGGAGACAGAGAGAGAGAAAGAATACCTGGGGTGTTTTGCCCCTTCCATTTATAGTCCAGTCACCCTTTTAAATGCATTTTCCTGAGGGTTACCCCTAGATAAAGTCATTCCAGCTGTTAGGATGGAGACATGGAGTCTCACGGTGAAATAGGTTCCATGTTGTCATTTGTTAAAATTGAAATCGATCTGTTCCTGCCCTCGTTCACTGCCAAAGAATGACCACTTAACCAGCGATGGCCAATCAGCTTTGATGACAGCTGGCTAGAAGCATGAGCTTATCCTTTGTCTCTGAGAAACTGGTTTAGCCTCCTGAAACTTGTCTGGTAACCACACCGCTGTCATACATTCAGCTTATGTTCATAACTTCACACCTAATGTTGTTACATGCATTTCACCATGATATTATTGACCAGTAAGTTATTAGTTTTCAAATGATACCCCAAAAGGCATATTTTGCGCAAAGATTATTACAGTAGTGTGCAGGATGTAAATACGGAGTGCATTCAGTCACAATACGATACTGAAAATCTGTCAGAATTTTTTTAACTTTTCTATCTGAAATATTTATATGCCCCCACATCACAGCATCATGCCTCACAGTCTTGAATCTATATTCACAACACACTTAGGAGGACAGCAATGCTGTCATTCCCATTTTACAGAAGGGGAACTGAGACACAGTGAGGCTAAGTGACATGCCCAAGGTCACAGAGGGAATTCAGGGCAGAGCACTGAAGCTGGGTTTCCCAAGCTCTAGGCTTGTGCCCTGCTCATTGGGCCATCTTTCCTTCCCACAGAAAAAAATCAAATATATTCATCACCGAAAAGAAAGTGATCTGCCTCCACCTATTGAGACTTCATTTACTTGACAAATTCTATATTTATTTATAGAAAACCATGAGTATTCTAGTCAACAGCTTACAAGGTAAGAAAATCTGAGGCGAGTCTCTCTATACTCTGGGTGAAATTCACCCCACTGTACAGTAGTAACAAAGCTCTATACGTCACATAAGGGTGTTAGTAATTTATAAGAAAGCAGGCCCTCTGTTACTAGAGGTGAATTTGAGCTAAATGTCCTGGTACTGTAATATGCAGAATATTTGATGTCTTTTGATGGCAGCACTCACAGGAGCTGTTCTGCACTTTGCAGCATTGTACTTGAGTTATATCTGAATAAGGAAAGAAGAAGGGCTCCTAGCAGGTTAACAAAGATTGCTCACTGTGGCAGGGCAGGGTATGTGGTAGATTTAGATGCAGATGCTTCTTTGTAGTTTATATGTTTTCAAATGTACAAATTTAAGACTCGTGGTTCTGACAGGCTTCTCCAGCAAATGTTGTTTGTGGAGAACCGGTGATCAGGAAACTTGTAATTATCAGCTGTTTATTTCACAGCACAGAATTTTAACCTCCTAGCAACCACTTGTTAAAAACTAGCTCGTCTCCTTAGCAACCACCTACTTTTACGGTTGCCATAGTACTAGATACCGTGTATTTAAATAAGGCTTTAAAAAATATCTTATCTTACTTTTAATTTTAGTGTATACTTTAATATTACCTCATAGTTTCACTGCTGCTAGATATCTGTGACTATTCCCTCAAATTGTGTAACTAATTCACTCTCACCATACGCACACCCCTGTTGTCTTTGCTTTCTAAGAACATGGGGGAAAAATGTCAAAGTTACACATGCACAGAAGTATTTGGGGAAACCAACATTTCAATTTCTACAAACAAATATGCATCCATTCAGGAACAGAAACAATACCGTGGGACACAGCTCAGATTTTGAATACTCACTATAAATCACTTGACTAGATATTTCAAAAGATGGTTGTCTAACAAATTCAAATAGGGCCTGATCCAGAGCCCCTCAAAGACAATAGACAGATTTCTATTCACGTTAATGAGATTTGGATCAGGCTCATGAGGAATAAATCTGAGGAAACTGAAATCTGCACGTAGATCAGTTACAAGAAGAAAAAGAGGCTAGATAGGTCAGATAACCTCTTCTAAACATTACTAAGCTTGATGGCGACTTGCGATAGTTGCACATGCAGGAGTTTTATCTCCACATCATGTTATCCCCAAAGCTATTACACAAAGTGCATTGGCAATTTAGATAATCAAAAATATGCATGTTAAGTTATTCAGGTTTATCTGCAGTTTTATAAGTCTGTAACTTAATCACAGGCATGTTTAAAGTTCTAATTCCTTAGTTCAGCATAGGACCATCTGGTACGAGGTTACTTGGATTCTTTTGCAGTAATGATCTGATCAAAATTATACTGCAATATGTAATACTTCATTAAAATCAATGTTAATACATTTGTTGACAAAGAGCTGGCCTTTCTGGATGATTTCTCTTTTATTAAACTCATTACCATCGTTAGGTTTATCCTCTTCTTTGGAAAATCAACATTTTCCTCAGAATATAGACATTCTGCCTAATAAGTCTATATTTTCCCTCAACTGTCTAATATTTTTGTCATCATTGACATGGTATTATTCCAATCCATCCTGCTACTCAACTTGTTTTTTCACCATTATTTTTTAAATGGGTTCACACTGAATAGTTCATAAGACTTGACTATTCTATTAGTGCCAGTTGCTAAAATCCTCTTACTGATGTCAGCAGGTACCATTGACTTTGAACTTGTCCTATGATTATAGGTTGCAAGATCTGGCCCTTAATATTCTTGTTTGGCCTCAGCTGCATCAAAATGATCTCCTTGTACAGATGTTTTCCCTTGTAACATCTACAAAACCAGTGGGATGGAAAGTCAATGGGACTCTAGGCTCCTAAACCACTTATGTGCTTTTGAAAATTTTGAAAATATGCAGCACTATACTCAGGGAGGGGAAATGAGAGGAACGTTTACCATCACCTTGTCTCACTTGTGCGCTTTCCTATAAACACAATTGCATACTCCCCAATTGATGAACCAGACAGAGCAGTGGAAATATGGTCTTTGTGTTTAAGTCCCTGAAGTTACACAGTTGTAAAATTGGTATATGCAAAATCAGAATCAGACCCCTGATGTTAACATCAGTCTGAAAAGAGAAACAATATCAATACAATGCAGTTTAAGCTTCCCTATGCTGCCCAACCAATGTGCCATGACGTTGAATTTTAAGGATGACTTCTAGGGCTTAATGGATAGTTGAGTCTCTATGTCCCATGCAGTTCCTGGGCTCTGTCAAATGGCTGCCAATGAGCATGCTTTGCTAACTGAGTTGTAAGGCTCAATTGCAAGGAGAATTTCAAATTATGGGGAATTATGTGCAAAATCTAGAGACTACTGGGAAACAATATGATGGCAACCATTGAATTGGCAATGTCCTTTGAACATATACTGTTTCAGTCATTGTAATGTCAATTCTGTTCTCATGAGGTTGTATGTCACTAGAAGCAGGATCAGTCATAAACCGTGTCCAAAAAAACCCCAAAAAAACCAAACAAAAAAAATTCACAAGAAACCCCTAAGGAAAAATGTTAATTTTTCATAAACAATTGAAGTTTTGACAAAAAATGTTATTGAAAATTTGCAATTTGGGAAATTTAACAAGCTCTAGCCCCTGTATTACTAGGGGTACCCATCCTGACACCATAGCATAGTAATAAATCAAGATAGAATATTATAAAAACATCGACCTTGCTAGATTTTTTAAATGATCACTCTATAGTTCCTGTTTCCGCAAAGGCACAGCTATCTATAAACTTTCCCCATTGCAGAATTTATCTGAACACCATTACGTTTCCTGTGGTGATGGTGCTGCTGATGGCCTTAATCTCATTCCGTTCAGTTCTATATCCTAGGGGTAGAAAAAATGCTGCCTCCCAGGTCATCTCATTGGATTATCTGTAAACTCATGACTCGGAAAACTACTTTTCCTTTTCAAAACTGTCTCCTTCCTTTCAAACTGAAGTCTCAGCTTGTTTCTTAAATAAAACAAGACCTAAACTGAGCTCTTAATTTTTAATCCTTCCAGTCAATAATTAACTCTACAGATAACTCCATCATCTTCCTTGTCTCTCAGGCCCATACCCTGGGCATCATCTTTGACATAGCCTTCTTACTAGACTCATACATCTCAACCTTGCTGCTTCTTCCTGGGCACATCTCTAAGATATGGCCTTTCCTCTCTGTGTACATGATAAAATCCTTAGACAGGCCCTCGTCATCTGATGTCTTGACTACTGTGGTCTCCTCTTGTGTGGCCTTGACGAATGGCATTTTCAACCACTTATATCATTGTCAATGCTGCTGAAAAGATCAGTTTCCTGGTTTGTCTCTCTGACCACATCAGCTCTAATTCAAGTTAGTAAATAATAAAAATACTAATAATAGAGACTGCATTGCCTAGTGGATAGAGCCCTGGCATTCAAAAAACCTGGTTCTTATCCTGGCTCTGCTACTAGCCTGGTGGCTGACCTTAGGCAAGTCATTTCTTCTCTCTGCACTTTGAGATTTACTGATCAAAATCCCCATAGAAGATATAGGTATTATTATTATTATTAACAGTAATAACTATTGTTATTCCATTGCTAGATTTGTTCTTTGAAATTCAAGGACTTCAATCTAAGAATCGATCCAAGCCAAGCACAAGTGAAAAGTGAATTTGTTTTTAAAAAGGCAAGGCTCATCTTTATTTTTCTGTTTCTATGGGAATGCATTGATTTGTGATTAATGAAATCACAGGAGATAGAGATGAAAACATACTCGGCCATCTAGTTCATTCACCTGCCTCTCCCATCATTGCAGGATTACTCCTTAAGACATATTTTTAATTGCACAAATGATGGGGCTTCTACACTTCCCTTGGAAGAATTTTCCATAGTTTAATGAGATTTCAGCATTTGGAAGTCAATTCTTTTACTTAACTGTATCCCTTTACTCTTTTTACCCTTGTCACTGCCCTAAACAATTCCTCTTCCTTGTTGGTGTTTACAATTCACAAGATTTCCTTCTTCCTTCCAAGAAGAAGTTTCCAATCAGTATTTCTAAAATGGAAAAATAAATGACAAACAGAAGGTTCAGTAGAACATAACCCCTGTGCTATAGCATTGCAATGTTTGTGCAAAGATTGTGTGTACTTCTATATTGTAAGTCATTTATATAGTCTGTACATGTCAAAATATACCCACTAATCAAAACAGAAAAGGTGGTAGACACTGCTGTAGTCAAAACAAAGTTTTAGAAACAGAAAGCTTAATACCTTGAACTCCAAAGTGTTTTTTTTTTTTAAACAAAGCCAACCAAAACCCAGTATTTTTCTGGTTGTTGCTGTTGTTATTTTAATCTGGTCTAGGGAATGGGTAAGTTTACATCGTCAAGAGGTTGTTTGTGAAAGGGAGTTGTCATATGGCACTTGGGCAACATGGCCATATAAACAGTTAACCTCCCAGGATGCGAGAGCTTTGTTGTGTCTGATGAAGGCAGACATTCATTAGGCCTTTTACCACCAACTTTTGGAAACCTTTTGCTTCATGCAAGTAGGAAACCACAAGTATTCCTCTACTTATATCAGTACCAGAAGCTGGAAGCCTGGAATGCCTTCAGAATGCTTTGAACCCCGTAATTGTCTCTTGTAATAATACATTTTTTACATTTGAACTCATGAGTTATCAAGGAGAAAGAAAGCAACTTGGTTAAAATAGAGAATTAAATTATGGTAATGGAAAAAAAAGGCACTTTCCATTGTTGTCATATGAAAGGGTCTTTGGGAAAGAATGATTCAGAGCTGATGTCTTTCTTTCACAGTGGCTTTATATTGTACTTTATGTACCCAAGGGTGAACAACATGTAGCCTGTGGTTGGGAAGGCCTGGGGCGAAGGTAAATATCTTTTGTCTAGTGTAAGCACTTGCTTGAAAATAAATTAAAGGTATTTGAAAATGTGGAAAGGGAGTTAATACTAATAAGGTTTTATATAGTACTTATTACTGTACATTTCAGAGCTGTGTAGAAAGGAAGGTAAATACTGTTATCCCCATTTTGAGGATGGGGGAAACTGAGGCACAGAGAGGCAAAATGATTCACCAAAGATCATGCAGCAGGTCAGTAGCAGAATCAGGATTAGAACCTAGGTCTTGTGCCTCACCACTGGGTCATACTGCCTCTCATGAAAACCATTATGATTAAAAACTTCCTGCATGGAAGGTTTCTAGTCACTGTTAAAAATAGGCTAAATTCAAGCTCCAGACTAACTGAATATGTGAAAATACAACTCTGTTTCAGCTGGAGTGTGTGTATACTTATCAAGGGGTTCTGAGAATTTAGGCATCATTCTCATTTTTCTCTGTATTATGGGTTACCAGGTGTGTGAAGCAGCCCTCAAGTTACGTATATGTCAGCTTGTCTGAGTCAGGTTCTTAGAGACAGATTTTCAGAAGTGCTCAACACACCCAGCAGCTCCCATTGAGAACAACGGAGAAGCTCCCACCCTCACTACAGTAGAGAAAAGATGGGTATTGAACTTTTTTTTTGTACCTGGTTCTTCTTCTGGGCTTCCTTTTGTCCATCCTTCTTAGGGAGTAACCACAACTATTCCATCATGCTCAGTCAAAGAGGAGTGTGAGAGTCCCCCAGGGCTGCAACAGTGCTCTATTGAAACAAACACCTGAATGGCAGAATTACCCCATGGAATATTAAACATCCCATCACACCAAGGAAAGCCTTGGACTGGAATATTAGAAGATGGGGTTTGCAAGTCAGGTCTGAGGCGAAAGGACAGAGCTTTGTAGAGAAATATCTGCAGCATTTGAAAGCTGGCTCAGGCCATTGCTATTATTCCTTTATTAGCAGGGACACCAAATCAAAGAAGCAAGCAAGCAAGCAACAATAAAAGCATGTTCTGTCATAATGTACAGTGCAGCAATTTACATCTGAATCACTTACATCTGGAAAAATGTCCATTGAGAACAGAGTAATTGGTTTCTATGCATTGAGCCAGTTACGGGGTGGGGCAGGGCACCAGTAGTGGGCATCAACATCTGAACCAGATGAGAATCCTTGACTGCTTTGGGCATCCCATGGTTGTACAGGTGCCAGAGGCCTCAATGAGAATAAGCACTCCCATTTCTTTTTGGCCACTGTATTTAGCACATGCTTTCTAAGACTATTCCTGCCCTGAAGAGATGACAATCTAAGGGCCTGATCCCACAAAGTCTTATATGTGTGCTTAACTTTATGCACTGCAGGCAGTCCCAATTCAATTTTCTAAGAAAGACCATTGCCTGCTCATGGTACATAAAGTTAAGCACGTGCCTAAGTCTTTGCAGGATGACAACCTCAGTTAAGACAATCTGCAACAGGAGAGTGTAACAGACACTTGAAGGGCTGCAGGAGGACAAGTGACAGTAGCACCTGGCAGCTACATGACAATAAACAGGCTCATTTAATATTTACCATTTAATAACTAGAGTGATGCATCTGTGGGAGGAACAATTGGACACTTGGCCTTATCATCAATTATCTGTGTAAAGAATCCACTGATTAGTCCTAGTCCAGTTCCACTGAAATGATGAGAATCAAGTTTCTATTTTCTTTGCATTCTTAGAACTTTCTGGTTATCCATATGGGACAAGTATTGTGCTGTCCGATGTTCCAGAGTGGGGCCCACGCTATCACTTTCTAGGATGGGCATTTCCTATCTCTTGATTAGAGTATCTCTTGTTGTTTCATGGCAAAGGATCAAAGAGGGGAGGGTTCTTTTCTTGAAGGGCAAATGCCTTGACTTCTCCTATGATAGGGATTTATGGGGAACAGAATCTTTTGTTACCAGGCCAGCCTCAATATCAAAAGCAGAGTCCAGATAAGAACCAAAAAGTGGTTGTTTCTGTAACTCTGTTTCATGTCACATCTGTCCATTTTGGCTTTACTGTTGGATATGGTAATAACTCACTGCCACACCTTATCACTTGTAGTCAGTCACTCTGGTGGAGCAGTGCTGTTTAGCCACAAGCAGCAGACAGGGCATGATGGAAAAAACAAGCAAAGATATAGGAGGAGCGAATTTTTCTCCCAGAAGCCTTGTGGGAAAAAAACAACTCTACAGAGAGCATTTTAAATGGAAGCTTTCCACTTGACTTTATAGTCTGTATTCTCTAAATATTCCCATACAGTTATCACTAGTTTAGTCCTCAACTGAGATTATGAGCCCTGACCTGCTCACATCAAAGACCACGTTAACGCGTTACAGTTATATTCTGCTACTCTTACTTGTACTGTGTGGCACCTTCTTCCACCAATGACCTGTGAATAAACATTTCATTTCCCTCAGGCTGTCAGTTTCGTTGGCATTTTTCCACCAGCACCAAATTTATCCACAGAAAATTTATAGGGTGGAAATGCATAAATAAAAAGTAAGTCACAGATGTTTTTGAACTAGTATCTTCCTCATTACTGATTCTGGGAAACTGCAGCCTTGGTTCATGCTTAGACATGACTTTAGGTACTATGGATAGTGGAAGCTTTCTATTCTTTTACTACTTCAACAATGGGCTTGGAAACACACACAAACCTCCATTTCCTTTCTTTTATTTGTAAATGGCTTTCTTTTAAGAACACTGTTATTTAATAGATTGGCTATGATGTCAAACCTTTAATAAGTGGTATGCTTTTTTTCATCTATGTTTTTTGTTTTTATTCTAACCAAGATTTTTTTTTCTAAACAGACATGATTCTATGAAAAAAAAATCCAAATATGATCAGCAAAGACCTCTTTTGTTATGGAAAAATTATAATATGAAGTTTCTTTGTTTCTCTCTTCCTGTTGTTGGTAATGAGAGAATTTTTATTGTTTGTACATGGTAATCTTAACTTTATGTTGAAATTCTGAAAGGTTTTTTTGGTGTTTTGGGTTTTTTTTCCTTTCTTTTGGTTTGGTTCTCTGGTTTGTAGCCTGAATGGAACTAAACCAACCATTGAAAAAGCTTGCCACATACTGTCAGAAATGTCATTGCTCTACCTAACAGAGCAGTAGCAGTGTGCATACTACATCACCCACAGAAATTGTAATCCATGCACAATGGATAAATTAGAATGCTTTACCATAAAACGTATAGACAGTGTGTGTCTATATTATGAACTAAAGTCTGGTCTTGATTATACTGGTGTAAATATAGAATAATTTCTCTGAAATCACAGGATTTACAATGGTGTAAACGAGAGCAGAATCAGTGCACATGGTTATTAAGAAAATCCCACACATTGGAAGCTGAATGCTGAACTGATACTAGAAATGGTTGAAATTTTTCTATCTGAACTTTTTGCCAATAAACAAATAGGCTTCTTTAAAATATTTAAATTTTGGTGGAAAATTTGTGTATCATTTGCAATTTTCCTTTTTTTTTTTTTACTAATGATTTTTTTCCAAAATGTTTTCGGTTTTTTGTTTTAATTTTTGTTTTTTTGTTGCAAAACTGAAAAATTTTGCCCACTGTTTTTAAATGAAATTCTTTGGTTCTCTTGAAATTTTGCACACAATATATTTGCCATTTTCTGACCAGCTTAACTGATACATTGGCTGGTTACAGCTATGCATGGTGTTGTCCAAGTTCATCTTCGTTTTCCTTCTTCCACGCAAACTGACCCCTGGATATTTATGGGAATATTTTAGGCTGGGGCTTAGTCTGCAAACTTGCTGGGGTTTTTTCTATGTTTGTGTAGTGCCTACCATGATGGGCTCCTGGTCCATGCTTGCTGCTCCTAGATGTTACCACAATATAAATAATAATAATAAATAGAATAATAAATGTCAAAGGCTCCAAATGGAAATACGTGCCCAGATCTTTACACTTCTGTGAAAATCTCAGTCTTAATGGATGAAAATATTAGAACGAAAAAACAAAAACACAAGCAAAAAAAAATCACCCAGAGATAAATCTCCCCCGCCCCAAGAATTAAAAAGCAATTAGTGACAACGCTGGAGAGTAGAGATTTGTGTTCAGTAACTGCAGGGAGCTGTGCTTACATATTGATGAAGCATTTCTTTATCCACAGACGGACACAGTGCTACTCTCCTCCACAGCTCAAGGGGCTCAAAGGTTTGAGGAACAAGTGTCAGTAGATTTCCATTTCACACAAGCTCTTAACATTACTCAAATCCCTCCCTCTCAGTTTGTCATGACCAGCTCAGAGTATGAACTAAACAGCATGAAGAAAAATGGATTGGAGCACTGAAAACTGCTTTTCCAATTGTCTGTACCCATACATGATAATGCCGAGAGGAAACAATTAAAAATAATGTCTTTTTTTTTGTTATTATAACTGAGACTACAGCTTTTCAATACAATGACTCCAGCAAGATTTGGAGAGACATCCAACAGACCAATAAAATATCCTTAAATTTCAGTTTTGAAAGTTAATTCAGTTGGAGCCATTCTTTTTTGTCAAAAGAGGAACTATATTTTTTTCTGCAAATGTTTGCCGATTTCTTCAGACGAGTGCATAACATCACAGCTCCAAAGTCTTCTGGAAGTTGTAAATACCTAATTTGCCACTTTAGCCTTCTCATTCACCCCGTAAATGAGCTATGTTACTAAGCCCTGTGTGGTGGAAGAAAGGCTGAGCTCGCATGCACTGTCGGAGCTCTTTGGGAAATGGGATGAAAACGTTCAGCTTCTTTGCTTCATCTTCTGGTGTTTCTCTCTTCCTCCCCCAAAACAAATCCATAGCAGCTTTGCTGACATTCATGACGAACAAACACATTTAAATCAGCACAAATAACATTTCCAGGGCTTGGTATTTTAGATTGAAAGCATATTTTTCTTGGAGCCTTCTCTCCTATGTGGGATCTTTTCTTTTATTTTTTTTGCTATTGTGTTAGCTTCTCTCTTGTTTTCTTGCAGAGACGTCTGAAATGACTTACATTTAATTTTTTTTTTAACAGTTTTCTCCTGTTGCTTTGGCACCACTAATTTTAAGACTTGGCATGGTCACCTGGCAGTTCATTCTCATCTCAACTGGTTCCCATTTCCCAGCAGGAACCTTGGACATCTAGGCCAGATCTTTAGCTGGTGTACGTAGCTGTAGCTCAGTTGACTTCAAGAAAGCTACGCTGATTTATACCAGCTGAGGATCTAGACAAGGAACACGTGTTCACACTGGCCCAGATTCTGTTCTTAGTTACAGTGCCATAAATTGGTAGGTAGCTGCTCTTTTGACTTCAGACAAGTGATTCAGAACTTATACTGATATACTTGAGAACAGAATCTGGTCAATCGATTGAAGGTGATAATGACCAGCCAGTCCATAACTGGAGCTAGACCCAAGCCACAAAATGCTGAAAAGATTTTGAAGTGTGACAGTGCTGAGATTTGGGAGCCTGGTTTTAGAAATAGAAATAGAAATAGACCTTAACCATCATAGAAATAGACCTTAACCATGACAGTCACACATTGATTTCGGAGAGCTTTGTCTGTCATTCCAGCACAGTATGTTATAAAGACAATGTCATGGGGTGTATGGATGCCACACTGGCCCAGGTAACAAAGGTTAATACAGGCACTGCTGGCCACTACCTACTGGAAGCCTCACAGCAAAAGGGTGGATAGAGGGGATGGGAAGCAGAGGGGCAGGGCATCTACCAGGGGAGTGAACAGGCTGGAGAAAAGAACTCCTGCCAGAGAGCTACAAAAGAGCTGCCCAGAGACAACGGCCCAGGAGGGGATGAACTGACCGATAGGCTGGCGAGCCTGCAGAGATTCAGGGGAAGGTAGGAAGAAGCTCAGGGCAATGTTAGAGCTGAAGAACCCTGACTCTGCTTCTTCCCTAACTTGAGGGCCCTGCACTGGAACCCAGTGGAGTGGGTGGGCCTGGGTTCCCCTACCAACTCTCTGACAGACATGGGAGTGGAGAAAGAGATTTCAGACTCCTGGGACCAGGAATAGCCTGACAGCCTCACTGGGCTATAGGAGCCCAGGGGCTGCACTGTGCTTGGCCGGAGGTGGGTGAGGGGCGCCGTCGCATCACTTCACACATGGTACTAGAAGTGGGGTGTTGTTGTGTCCTGTCCCCCACAGAACCACAACCCAGATATAGAAGCCTCAGAAGGAAGCACTACGATTACCGACCCAGCAGCAGGTCACTGCCCTGGACCAGGAAGCCACAGCACAAGAGCAGCAGCAGCTGATGCAAGTCTTGACACTACAGTTGTCCCAGGCTCAACAATGACAGAACAAACTGCAAGCGACCACCGAGCGACAAAAGCAGGAGGCCTGGTCACAGCTTACTAACAGAGCCAGCAGATGCTAGATATGATACCATCCAGCAGCAGAAGCTGGACAAGCAGATGAAGGTGCAACTGGTGGGGCATCTGATCCTGGGACAGAGGAGACAGGCCAACCTCCTGGTCCACGTGTTCAAGGATGTCTTCTTGGAAGTCCCAGGCCAAATGCCCATGATGTTCCACCACATTGAGACTGAGCCATGGAAGGTAGTCAGAGAGCCTATAGAGCCCCTACCAAAAAGGTTCAAGTAATGATCAGAGAGGAGTTAGGGAGGATGAGGAAGCTAGGTCATTACGGCATCTCAAAGTGAATGGCACAGTCCAATAGTACTGGTTCCAAAGCCTGATGGCTTGGTCAGGTTTTGTATAGATTTTTGTAAAGTCACTAAATTTGATGCCTACCCAATGCCTCAAGTAAACAACCTCCTGGAGTGACTAGGATAAGTGCAGTATATCACATCCTTAGATCTAACCAAGGGGTATTGGCAGATTCCCCATAACGAGAACACCCTGGGGAAAGACTGCTTTCTCCACGCCACAGGGACTCTTCAAGTTCATATCCAAGTCCTTTGGCTTACATGGGACAGCAGCCACCTTCTAGCATCTAATGGACAAAATCCTGCAGCCACATAATGATTATGAGGCTGCTTATCTAGACCATGGGGTGATCTTCAGCTGGGACTGGGAGGCTCACCTACAGAAAGTGACAGCAATACTACGTTCCTTAAAGACCATTGGTTTCACAGCAAACTCTCCCAAATGTGCTGTTGGGAAAAGGAAGATGTGGTAACTCAGATACCTGCTGGGAGGCAGGATGATAAATTGTAGGCTTTGAGGAACTGCCCAGCCCCTGAGACCAAAAAAAACCACCCCAGGTCTTGGCTTTTTGGGGCCTAGCTGACTAAAAAGTTTGAGTCTAACATTCACAAGGTTGGCGGCACCCCTGACCAAGCTAATGAAGGCCTCGGGCCCCCAGAAAGTGTGGTGCACTACTGAATGCCAGGAGGCCTTCCATGACATTAAGCAGATCTTGTGCAGCCAACCGGTACTGCCAATCCCCAACTTCGAAAGGCCTTTCATACTCCAGAAAGATGCCTTGGAGGGTGAATGAGGGGGAACATTGCTTCCACAGAGAACACTCCTGATTCTGCCCAAAGTGGGGAACTCTGTCATGGAGTGTATGTACCCCACACAGGCCCATTGACCAGAACAGGCAATGCCAGCCATTGCTGATTGGAAGCCTCATAAATGGGAGGATAAATGGTCTGGAAGCAGAGGGGTGGGGCGGCTACCAGAGGACTGAGCAGACTGGAGAAAGAAACTTCTGACAGGAAGCTACTAAAGAGCTGCCCAGAGGCAATGACTCAGGAGGGGATGAACTGACTTATAGGCTGGAGAGCCTGCAGAGATCGAGAAGAAGGTACTAAGAAGCTCAGGGCACTGTCAGAGTTGAAGAACCCTGCTTACCTAACTTGAGAACCATGAGCTGGAACCCAACGAAGTGGATGGGCATGGGTTCCCCTACCAACCACCTGACAGACTTGGGACTGGAAAAAGGGTTTTTAGACTCCTGGGACCAGGAATAGTCTGACAGCCTTACTAGGCTATGGGAGCCCAGGGCCTGTGCCACACTTGGCTGGTGGAGGTAAGGAGGGGTGTGCTGTCGCACAGACAGACGCTAACTGTGATATTCCAATCCAAACACAAGTCCAGATTTCACATTTCTAAAGATGTGGAGGTTTTCCAAATGAGGATTTGGTTTCATATGCTATCTCTAATCATAATACAGCCTAACCTGGCAGTAGCTGGTCCTTAGGCAGCTAGTTAATAAATAGTGGTGTGCTATGAACCATACTCAGACAACACTTTGTCTCTTTAATCCGTATGGGTATTTTCCTCCATGGGTATAGTTATTCAGAAAATCAAGGCATAAATCACACAATTTAAAACCCAAGCACAAATCTGACAAATGTGGTATTTTAAAGGTGGTTGTTTTCTTTTTTTTTTTTTTAATGAAGGAAAAGCAAGAGGATAGGGTTGGAATTTTATGATGTGCAACAGAGGTTGTAACCACAGAATAATCTGCCGCCAAAAGCCAAACATTATTCATTTTGGTGGAATGCACTGTTAAAATAGCTCAGCCTTTTAGGAAGAAGGCTTATGTAAAGCATCCAATTTACTTCTATCTGGAACAGAGAGAATGTTATAAAAACTTTAAAAAATTGATTGACTACATATATGTACAGTATCTTCCCCCATTGCAGACATACGTAAGGAGGAGCTGTTCTCTTCAATGGACTCATACTGTGGATTAAAGAAAAGACTACACTGGAGGTAATGTTAATCATAGAGGAAAATCAATTCTTTGTCTCATGCCAATTCACTAATACCATTATTATAACCAAAGGCTCCAATATCTTCATAATAATCCAGTAAATTTACACGCACAACAAGAATACTGCAAATTTCAGCTGAATGGTGTGGTAAGGACTGAGAGACTGAAACTATTATATTGCCACTGTTCACTGAATTGAAATGTGACTTGGTGAATCTCAGGTTATAGGCAACAGGTGACTCCATAAGAAAAGGGGCCTATTGAAACTGGCATATTTAAGGCTTTTGACTGATGAGTGGCTTTTGAAATTGATGTCTTGTTCTCCAAAGTTTCACATTTACTTTTTCAGGGGTTTACTGTTTTTAAATTGTGCAAATTACAATTTTGGATATATATTTGGATTTTCAATGTGAGCGTGTGCACCTTAACTAGTCATTTCTTTTCAATAGGATTGTATTCATGCACCTCCACCTTAAATATATTTTACATTGGTTCCATCTGCCCACTGTAACCAATATATCCTGTTTGTGTAGGAGCATGGGCCCTGTTTAATCCTTACTGAGCTTTCAAAGTCAGTGTGTTTAGCACTTGATTGCCAGATGCTGATAAATCCCAAATACCCACAAATGAAATGTCTTGACCTAGATGCGTGAGTACATTTTCACTTGTGTTTAAGGGGCCTCTCTTTGTAGATTCTCCTTTCCCCATGGAATCCTCTCTCTGGGGCCAAAGGGGGAAGAAGGATCGGGACTAAACAGGGAGGGTGGCCTGACTGGGGATGCTTTTGTTTCTTTACCCCTCCTTCATGCACATGCCTCATGAACAATCCAGCAGACGGCTAGTGCATCCTGGGAGTATGGCCTTCTGCACCCTACAAAACCTCCCATAAAGAGAAATCCCTGGGGCAGGGTTCACAGGTGCAGTCCTATGGAGCTGCACTGTTGGTGAGCCATAGGGAGGTCAGGAAATCCTGGAGCTAACATGGAGGCCCAGGTAATCCCCAGAGCTTTTGCAGAGACTTTGCGATTCATGGCTTCTGGTGGATGAGAGAGCAGAACCTCTGGCCATTGCATGGCAGTAACCTGGAAATCTCTATGAGGGGCTCCCCTCTGCCATGGCCTGTGGATATTTTCCCAGGTTTTCTCACTATTTTTACTGTTGAAAATAAAGACCTCAAAGACTATAATTTTGTCAGACTCACATACATTAGATGCCATGCTCCACTTTTCCAGAGTGGCTGCATCCACAACCCCTCTTGCCTTTCCCAGTTGCTGCTTATCCCAGCAAAGCTGGTGAGTCTCACCACATTTCTTTGCTGAATTAGAGATGAGTAGAAAAGATGATTTGACAGAGTATGTAGTACCCGTGCCTCTGAATCTCTTCTCAGTTGCATTGAGGTAAATTAGAACAACTCCACTCAGATCAGTGGGATGACACAGGAATAAAACGGATGTCAGGGCAGAACTGGGTCCACGTGTGCCAGAAAGCAAAACTGAGGCCTTAAATTAAGTCTATTATACTCATTAACATTCATGGAGATTATAATAGCAATTCTACTTATATAGTGCTTTTTATCAGTAGAACTCAAAGTACTTTATGTCATTATCCCCATTTCACAGATGGGAAACTGAGGCACAGAGCAGGGAAGTGACTTGCCCAAGGTCATCCAGCAGGCCAGTGACAGGGCTGGGAATAGATCCTAGGTCCTCTGAGTCCCAGTCCAGTGCTCTATCCACTGGCAAACAATGCCACAAAAAGGACTAAACCAATGGTTGACATGATGCTCTGACAACTAGACATCAGGCTCCCGGTTATTTTCATTGATGCTCATTCCCCATGTGCCCTCTTCTCTACAGTTGCTCTCACTCAGTCTGACTTACACAGTAACCAGCCTGGCCCAGGACTTGCTTCACGCCCCCCCACAAACACAAGAGTAGATCCTGTTGAAAAGCAGATCCAGCAGCTGCATGACTCACTCTGCATATGCACATTGCTCTTTAGTTCTCTCTATATCCCCCCCTGCTGATCATATATCCCCCACCCTAAATGAGAGGTCTCAAACACAGTTTATCATCTATTTCCCCCACTTAAATTAAAGACTGAAGCTCAGTGATGCTTTACCTGGAACTAATTGTAATTTTCCATAATGCAATTTAATAATTGCCTTGGCTGTGATAGGTGGGTGGTGGGGTGTGAGGGGGGACCCAAATATAAGGGAACTAGTAAGGGGGGTAATTGTGTTCAGATGCTCTGGTTATTGTCCATAAAACTGACAATATGTGAAAACTGTGTGTGTGGCTCTCAAGTCTCAAAAACATATGACTGACTTTTTAAATCCGAATTGGAGAGAGTTCGCTCTTTCTGTCTTTCTTCAGGATTTATTTCTTTCCCTCTAATGACTGTACTCTACTGCAGGCAAAAGCTCAGCTTACTTGTCCTGACAATTTCTAATGCCTATAGCTGGACAGAGAATTCAGATCAAAATAAAACAAACCCATCTGAACTAACCTTGTTGGGATTCATCAATTCAGTCTGATAGCTGGAGGTCCCAGCTGTATGGTCTTGGGCAGTGTGAGTGTCACACTGGAGTAAGGTCAGGTAGATGCACACGTGAGTGAAGCTCATTGACGGGGCAGAGGCAGTGAAAAGGCTTCGGCCATCAGGGGAAGTAGTCAGCGCTGTGCTCTTGGAGTTTCCTTACCCAGATCTGTACTTGCCTGACCACTTGACATAATATTTGTAGTGTTATGGTAGCCATGTTGATCCCAGGACATTAGAGGGACAAGGTGGGTGAGGTAATATCATTCATTGGACCAACTTCTGCTAGTCAGAGAGACAAGTTTTTGAGCTTACACAGAGTTCTTGACCTGAAGAAGAGCTCTGTGTAAGCTCGAAAACTTGTCTCTCTTACCAACAGAAGTTGGACCAATACAAGATATTACCTCAGATATTACCTCACCCACCTTTTCTCTCTCACGTGACATCATGACATCTACTCTGCTCAGGCTCAGAGTGATGGGCGAAAGCTACTGGGACAGTAGTGAAAAGGCTGTCAAATAAGGTCTGTATTCTCAGTACATCAGCAGGATGGTCTTGTGGTAACAGTACTGAATTGGGAGTAAGGAGACCATGATTTAATCCTCCTCAGGAGCAAATCACAATAGCTCCCTGTGGCTCAGTTCCCCATCTGTAAAATGGTGCTCATGATATTTCGTGTTTCCTGATGTTGGTTTCTTTAGACTGAAAGCTCTTCAAGGCAGAAACTGCTTTTCACTATGTGTTTGTACAATACTTAGCACAAAGGGGCTCCAGAGTCATAAATGGCCTTTAAGCATTTCTGTAGTGCAATTAATTAATAATAATCAATGTTTTGACTGGGTCCCAAAGCCAAATCTCCGTGGGTCTATGCACCTCTAGAAATATCACTCTAATTCCCATTGTCTTAAGTAGGAATTGTAAATATCAAGCCCCTTCCTAGATCAGACCCTTTATAATATTGCAAAATTCCTACATATAAATTTCTGTTGATGTCATTGGGAGATTTGCATGTACATGAGCTGCAGGATTGGACCCAAATGCTTAGTTCAGTTAGAAGGCTCTCCCCAGGTGTATTACTGGGACACTGTAAGGATTTATTTACTGCTGTGATTTTTGGGATGATGTACCAAGAACGACATTCTCCCTCCGCTGTTTGCTTGAACCTGATGGTTTATGAGCAAGGAGATGTTGCTGAAAAAATGTTAAACATTTTTTTAAAATTACACAAATGTGAGTTATAATAATCTCTAATAGGAAGCTAACAGCTGCCAGACTTCTGCAGACTGTCTGCTTTGGGGAATATTATTAATTTTGACATTAGAGAAACTAAATATCTTGGATGGATGGCTAAGTTTGGAAGTTTATAACCAATATGCCTTAGATTTGTAACTATTTCCCTCTTCTTATGTGCCAAATGATTTCTTTGACTTCCTTCAAGGCCCTCTTTGAAACACTTCCTCCTTAAGCCTTCGCAGCAATCCTGTCTCCTAAATAACCCCGTGGCTTCACATTTCCTGCAGTCCTCAGCTTGTTCTATTTCTCTCATTTGTATTGCTAGTGTCTGAATTATATGGAAAGCCCCTAGGGGCAATGACTGTGTCTTATCTGCATGTCCAGAGCTGAGGTCCAATAGTAATAATAATCAATACTGAAATATCTTGTTTTAGAGTTGTATTGGTTTTGAACAATCATTTTCTTTTTTCCACTTGCTTGTGCCAAAACTGGAGCACGACTGCAGCCAATGCTGAAGCAGAAGCACAGAGACATAAGAAATGGCATATTGTACCAATGGACCATCTAGTTCAGTATCCCGTCTCTGAGGGCTAGTCTGCACTTTGATTAATACACAGCCCAATTAATGCGCAACGTGTTAGCACACATTAGAAATCACCCCCCACATACACACACAGTATTCATTACCCCATTGTATAGACAATCCCTGACAATCCCAGTACTAGATGCTTGAGAGGAAAATAAAAGAAGCCTGCAGTAGGCAGGTGGGGGGAAAAACAGGCCTACAGAAGAAGTTTATTCCTAAACCCCACCAGCTAGCAGTTGTTGTATGCCCCAAAACAAAAAGATTTCTAAGGTTTTAATTCATCTAAGGTGGAATTCTTAGTATCCATTTATGGGAGAGCTGGTTGAAACATGGAGGAAATAGAGGGGTTTTCATGGAAAATTTTAATGTTTGGCAGAAATTCAAAGACTGGTAAATTTTGGCTGAAAATGAACAATAATAACAAAAATTCATCTAATAGCTGAAATTTCAGTTTGAAAATGCTGCCACAGTACCTCACCAGAGCTGTAGTCCAGGTGCTTCCAACTTCCACTTCTCTCTATAGGCCGGGTTCACAGCATGGGCTACATCTGTCATGATACACCGTAGCCTCTCGTTTTGGAGAAAGGAAGAGCCGCATCTGGGAATCTGTGGTCATATTGTATCATGGGAGATGTAGTTTGTCTAGAGAGCCCATCCCATAGAGGAGAATGGGGATATGGAGGAACTGAACTACAATTCCCACATGACACTTTTCCGTGGAAAGCCAGCACTTTTCATGAAAAACTGGGTTTGCCGTCCACTGAAAACCCAATAAAAAACCAACAGTTTCAATGGAAAACTTTCAGCCTGTCCAAATTTACATTTCTAATTCCTATTTGAATTTTGCTGAGCTCTTGGCTTCAATTCTATCTTGTGCGAATGGGTTGCAAAGGTTAATTGCATGCTGTGTAAAGTGTACCATTTCTTTTTATCAGTTTGAAAGGCAACAAATTTAAATGTCATTGAATAGTAAGAAAGAAGCGGACAAATTTCAGATAGCCAGACATGGCAGTTTAAGTTCTTTGAGCTCTCTCTCTCTAACACACACACACTCACTCACACAAACTATTGATACACTATGGTCCAAATTCAAGAAAGCACACAAGCATATCTCCATTCAGGAAACTCCTTTAGCACATGATTCACTTTAAGTATAAGTTTAAATCCCATTATCTGCAATGAGGCTTAAAGTTAAGCACATGCGTTCCTGAATAAGGAGGCTTTCATGAATCAGAATCTAACTGCTCTACCCTGGATGAAATTATGCTTTGAAAGCCAGCAGTAATGTTGAGATTAAGCATTAGTTTCTCTCTTTTTGTTCCTTGATTTTTGTCTCATGTGGCTGTGGGGGTAGGCAAGCGGGGACAAGTTAAAGTAAGATTATTTTCTTGTTTAATTCTGGCAAGTTCAAAAGCATTTAAAGTAGGAGACAAACTTGCTAGAGTGAGTTACTTGTACTGTCTGTTTTGTAAATTGCATACTTCAGTTTTTCTCACCCCACTAGGTCTTTATTCCCATCAGTCACATCGTTTTTCATCCCCTCTAATTTTTGCTGAGAAGCAGATGAAATTCTGTGGCCTCTTTTCTTGGCAAGAAGGAATTACATGTGTCCAGTACAGAAGCCCCCCTATTATCCACCCTAGGAGGTATGCACAGGAAGCCCTGCCTTATCCATGGTACAAGAGACAATCAGAGATACTTATGCAGGTGAATTTCTGCATTATTGATGAAAGTGATACAGAATCAATGGACCAGATCCTCAGTTAATGTAAATCAGTATAGCCCCTTAGAAATCAGTGGAACTAGGTCCATTTACACCCCCATGGGAATCTGACCTATAATATAAAGGGCGAATCATAGAACATTCAGAAGTTTTTCTAAGGATTGGTATCAGAAAGAAACTTCCTGACTATGATATATAACAGGCTGTGAAGCTGCGTAAGTTCCCAGGTACACTAGTGATGGGCTTCTTTTCAAAAACCTAGACAGATGGCCATTTAAAAGCCAAGTGGGCAAAACACTGGAGAACAGGAAACAATCCAGTGCTGGTAGAAGGATAGATCACCTGATTATACCACCCTGACAAATGCTGAATAGTGTGTAAGGGTTGCAACCAAGGAAGGTACTACTCAGAAAAGGTGGCAAAAGCAAGCCACTAACAAGATCCCTTCTGTCTCTATCTTTTCAGATTCCATGAGGCAAAATTCAATTCAAGATATGGATATAAGTATCTGGGGGGAAATCTTGGCATGTCAATGTCAAAACTCCCACTGACTGCAACAAGGCCCTCTCGATACTTTTCTGAGTTGTTTGAACCACATGGTTTTGCAAAACTGAGCTGGAAATCTGATAAGGAGCAGCTTTTCTGGTGAGGGTTTTGATTATTCCAAGTTCTGGTCCCAGCCGAAAATTATATTTTATTCTTTGATATATCTTTTTTTTGTCTTATCTGGAACTGGAGAGTCCAATGAAAGATAAAACAGGCCATTAAACTTGTTCAAAGAGCAACGAAGGTGCAGTAGGGATAAAGTTGCTTATTTTAACAAGTATTTTTTGCCTCCATCTTGAGTTCTTATAGGCCCAATCCTGCAAGGTTCTGAATGATTTTGACTTCTACTGGCCCAGCTCCTCGACTGGGGTAAATCGGAGTACTATCGTTCACTTCAGCAGAGCTCTGCTGATTTGCAACAGCTGAAAGTCTAACCCATTGGCTTCAATCATAGTTGTGGGGACTTAGTAACTTGCAAAATGAGGATATATGTGACTGTGTCTCTGTTGTTTTGGCAAGTGCAGGTCCTCCTCCAGTAGACAGTGGGATACTAGCAGTTTGATCACAGGAAAAGAAGGGTTTTGATAAATACAAAACCCGATAATTATCTCATTTGGGGGCATTCTACATTTTTCCTAAACAAATTCCATGGAAAAACTCATGTAGAAAAACATAACTTCTTGCAAACCCACAGATTTCATCTTTTCTTTTTTTCTTAATGGGTCAAAGCAGGAACAAAAAGGGCCTAGCTTGAAAAAGAGCAGCTGGATTTCCCCCCTTGTTCTATGTAGGTCTAGGGTATTACTGGAAGAAAAAATCATTTTAAAAACTCCCCTTTGATCATGAAGCCTGGAAAAAAAACGCCTTGGTTAGGCAGCTGGTGTGCTCAGACCACTGTCCATTCTGTTGACCAATAATATCTCACTATTTCTGTGTGATCCCAGTTGGTTTGATCTAGCTGGTGTTTTGTCTTGAAATTTCATTGTAGGCTCTTTGGGGTGGGGAATGGCCTTTTGTTCTGTCTGTACAACACATAGCACAATGGGGTCATGGTTCAGGACCAATGGGGCTCCTAAAGTGCTCCTGCAATACAAAGAAAGAAAGAATAAGAAGAATATACTTGTACTATTGAAATCTGAACATACTTTAACTTTCTGTAAATTTTTGAAGTAAAACACTTGGTTAATATTTTTTTGTTTGAATTTTATCAGCCTTCAAATGTTTAATTTTGTCCAGAAATACTGTACTGTGGAAAGAGAACAGGAGTACTTGTGGCACCTTAGAGACTAACAAATTTATTTGAGCATAAGCTTTCATGGCCTACAGCCCACTTCATCTGATGCATAGACTGGAACATACAGCAAGAAGATATTTATACATACAGAGAACAGGAAAAGGGGGACGTAGCCATACCAACTGCAAGAGGCCAATCAATTGAGATGAGCTATCATCAGCAGGAGAAAAAAAACTTTTGAAGTGATAATCGAGATGACCCATAGAAGGTGTGAGGATACTTAACATGGGGAAATAGGTTCAAAATAGTGTAATGGCCCAACCATTCCCAGCCTCTGTTCAAACCAAAGTTAATTGTATCTAATTTGCATATTAATTCGAGTTCAGCAGTCTCTCTTTGGAGTCTGTTTTTGAAGTTTTTTTGTTGTAAAATTGCCCATCTTCAATCGGTCACTGAATGGTAGAGAGGTTGAAGTGTTCTCCCACTGGTTTTTTGAATGCTTATGATTCCAGATGTCAGATTTGTGTCATTTATTCTTTGTGTTAGAGACTGTCCGTTTGGCCAATGTATAGGCGAGAGGGCATTGCTGGCACATGATGTCATATATCAATTGGAGATGTGCGGGAATGAGGCCCCTGATGGCATGGCTGATGTGATTAGGTCTATGATATGGTCGTCACTTAATAGCTATGTGGACAGAAGCTGGTACTGGCTTATTTTGCAAGGATAAGTTCCTGGGTTAGTGTTTATGTTGTATGGCGTGCGGTTGCTGGTGAATATTTGCTTCAGGTTGCTGTACGGTGGGTTGTTCTCACTTCTGATCCAGCTGAACCACAAAGCACTGAAAATCCATAGTTCAGATATATTCAGACAAGCTTCAAGAGGCTAGTCCTGCTTCCTACTGGAACCAATAAGAAAGTGCTCCTGATATGTGTACTGATGGGCCGCACTATCTGGAGTGCTTGAAGGTGGTATAAATACAAGTATGTGCCCAACTCACACTGAATGAGAGTCCTATCAAAACTCTATTGGATTTGGGTGCCTAGCTTCCTTTTTCCCCTTAAAAATTCCAGCCTGACTGTATTCCCCATCCAAATTCCACATTCTGAGCATCCTCTATCACCAGTTAGCCAATATATTTTTCAAAATTGGAAAAAAATGAGTAGTGAAATCTTGGTTCGATTGAAGTTAATGGCAAAACTTCCATTGACTTTAGCTGGGCCAGGATTTCACCTAAGATCTGAGTTGTTTTGAGACATGGTATTTCCTTGTATTCTCATAGGCTAATGTTAGTTGAAGTGGTTGTATCACAGCATCTCATACAATGGACTGAGTTTGTATACGTACCAGCTTTAGCTTAGTATTCACAGTACACAAAAGTTAGTGGCCTGAAATTTGGAACTACCTGATAATCAGTCACTAGTGGTTTCTAATTTAGGTTCAGTCTCAAACACAACTAAATTAAAACAAAAAAAACAAATAAAAGAGAGAAAAAAAGTTTTTTACAGCCAACTTAATGGCCATTCATTCTCAATACAGCTGCTCAGTTTAATAATTTCCCTCTCCCACCACTTACAAGCTACCTTAGCGGTAAAAGATCACTATTTAAATTGCAATGTATCATTCACAATTGCAAATACTTCCTTACAAATGTTGTTAAGGATGTTCCTAGGAATTAAGGCCCTGATTTGGGAAAGCATCTATTCTGGAAAGCACTTAGGGTTAGATTTTGAAAGGTATTAAGGCATCTATTGGGATTTTCAACAGCATCTTGGCACCTAACATCCATTTTAGAGCCTAAGTACTATAAAAAAAATCTGGCTCTTAAAAACTTGCTCAATTTTAAGCACATACTTAAACGCATGCTTATAGCCCCATTGAAACGTCAGTGTTTTCCTGAATCATGGCCTGTAGACTGATGATCATTAATCTGGTAACAAGAAATGTACTGCAGCCATTTAGAGCAGATTTACTTTTTTAATAAACCTTTTTGTTGTGACAAAATTTGGCCTTCAAAATATCAATAGGGTTTTTTAATAAACGTTTCAATTTTTTTCTCTAAATTTCCCCTTTTTCTCCAAAAATTTCAAGAGAAATTTTACATGAAAAGGTGTTAGGACAATATGCCTCTCCCCCATTTGGGGGTTTTTGGGTGGTGGGGCAAGAGTTTGTTTTATTCTCTCCAATATTGTCAAATTTGACTGGTCAGCTTTTTTTCATCAAAAAAATAAATCACAGATAATTTGGAAATTGGGTCATGATGATAAATAAGGAAGTGTTATTTACTCTCTCTCATAACCCAAGAACTAGGGGGCACCAAATGAAATTAATAGGTAGCAGGTTTAAAACAAACAAAAGGAAGTATTTCTTCACACATCGCAGTCAACATGTGGAATTCTTTGCCAGAGGATGTTGTGGAGGCCAAGACTATAACAGGGTTCAAAAAAGAACTAGATAAGTTCATGGAGGATAGGTCCATCAATGGCTATTAGCCAGGATGGGCAAGGATGGTGTCCTTACCTTCTGTTTGCCAGAAGCTGGGAATGAATGACAGGGGATGGATCACTTTGATTTGTTCTGTTAATTCCCTCTAGGGCATACCTGGGCATTGGCCATGCTGTCAGTAGACAGCATACTGGGCTAGATGGACTTTTGGTCTTTCTGACCCAGTATGGCATTCTTATGTTCTTTACGAGAAAAACAATGGAATTAAAACATAACTATGGTTTTGCTGAAATTAGAGTATTTTTTTCTATATTTCTGCTAGTTCTACTGGTGGTGCTCTGCAATCTATCCCTTACGCATCTGTATATAATCATATACTACTCTGTACATATTAGTTCCCCATCAATTTATAGATTTTTTAAATTAGGACTAATTTAAGTGGCCCTTAAAAAAACAATCACCCACCTCACCACTAATGCTCACCCATTTCTTAAACTAAATGTATAATCTCTCATACCCAGTTTCCATCCAGAACTGGAATTAGAACTGCCAAAAGATTAGCAGACCTGAGTTTGAAAACTTTGCAACTATAATGCTAATGTCACTGCTCTTTAAGGTGCTAGTTAGAATGATTCAAACTTACTCATGTATCAGGAAATTAGATCTAATGCTTTAAAGGCACCAGTTCCCTTCCCTATGGAACTATTAGCATCATGATATGGTGATTGACCATCTGGAAACCCTTACAAACAATAAACATGAGGATGCTAGCCTTATTTTTGTAGACAGCAACAAATACATGCCTATATTTCACCTTAAAATAAAATAAATCCTTTGTGGTTTCCTTGTTCTCTGTTGTGCACTGCAGTGAATTGTCCTTAGTTTCATCCAAATCATAGTGTGGACAGATGGAGATAATTCAGATCTCATCAGTGTTCTCTGTTACAGAATTGCATTCCCTTGCACTTGTTTATACTGAATTTTATATTACAAATATGATGATGAAATATTACTTATATTACCATCATCCCCAGAAGCCCCAGTAAAGGTTAGAGCCGTAGTGTGCTAGGCACTTTACAGATGGAAAAAGAGAATCTCTACCCCGACGATCTTCATTGCTCAATTGCCTAATTTTGGTAGGTGCTTTTAACATCTAGAGGCCTCAGATATTTCCCTATGTTTAGGTTTGGCAGAATTCAATTTTTATTATTTTATCATTTCAAGGATAATATCAATGTTTTTATTTTTTTTTATTTTTATCCATTTAAATTTTCACAGTTGTGGAAACTTACTGGGAGGGGGTTTGTCAGACAGTAAATGGAGTCAGACAATTACCTAATGATTGTAGAGATTCAAAAAGTTGAAGCTTTATAACCATTAAACCACAAACTGTCAACATCAGTGTCAAAATAAGCATACCAAAGAGGCCTAAATCAAACTCTATTAAGTTCTCAAACAGCATTTTTCTTATCTTGACTATCTGCAAATTTTGATGATCATCAATGAAAATATTTTTTATTGGTTTGTGTGTGTTTGGTGAAATCAATGTTTACTGATATTTACTAATACAAATTTAATCTTTTTAAGCCTTTATTTAGCATGGCAGTTACCTGTGATATCTTTATAGAGCAGTCAAAGACATGCCATAAAGATCTTACAGTCAAAGTAAAGTGAGACCAACATGAGGAAGCAACAGAGGGATGAGACATGGAAGAAGAAGGATGAATATGAGGCCCAATATGATTGTGTGGACACTTGGTATCTATCCATCCATCTATCCATCTTTCCCTCTCTTCTCACTTTGCAGTCAATGCAGAATTCTAAAGGCTAAAGAGAATCTCTTCTTTTCTCAAATCTTTTCTCCTCCTGTTCTTGGAGAAGAAGTGCAAAACGACAATATGTGGTTACTTAATGGAGCTTGGGGAGAAACAGGGATGGCGTGGCCTGAAGCCCTTTGCTTGGCTATAAGAACATCATCCAGGAATCTATATTTGCCTTGGTTGGAAACAAAGAGCACTCTAGAGCAGACTGACATTGGGCAAACATTAATGATGCTAATTCAGGCCTGAATAATATTGCTATTGATTAGTCAGTGCTGAGCTCAGGGCACTGTGTGCTAGATGTACAGAAAAGGTACACTGGCTATGGCATACTCAGCTTGTTAGCAAGTTTATTTGGTGCATCACGTCCCATCTTGTCCCAGTGACCCAGGCAGTCTTGTCCGTTATTATATTTCTTTTATTAAAATAACCCATTTGCTAAAAGCTATATTGAAAGGCAGCTCAGCAGATGTCAACACAACTGGCTGTCATTAAAGAATGTGTAATTCAAAAACATCTTTGGTGGGGGGTGGGAGGGAATGTTACAATGGGAGTGCATGAACAACTTGCTGAGAGGAGGTATGTTTTAAAAGGCTTCCTTCCACTTACGCTTGTTTTTCTCTATGTTAAAAAGCTCCTTCCTCAATAATAACACTTAACAAGCATTTGGGGCACGTGTATGGAAAATGAGCATCATTCATTGAAGGAACTTTTTGACGTTCACACCTCAAACATTTCCCCTATTTTCAGGCCACTCACACTACTGACTTTTTCTCAGGCAAATTTCTCAACTGGCATTTCTAACCGATGTGCGGTCTGGTCCAATTGGCTACAAAGCTTCCCATAACAAGATGTGATGACATTGGTATGGTCAGATCGCTTCCATCCCTTTTAAAAAAACGCTTAGACTGCGTGTCCCCTATAAGCTGTTGCATTAGTTCTCCTTCACAAAATGGCAGCTCCCTGGGCAAAGAAAGGAAAAAGTCCAGTGTGTTACAGGAGTGCTTTTTATTTGCGTATGTGTTAATAGGTAAGGGGCCAGGAGATGGCGCTCACAAATATGTAGCATACTTTCTGGGTTTTGTGGGCCAATAAAATTTGTTGTTGTGAACTGCAAATGATTTCCTCTGGCTGCCTTTGACATCAGCTCTTAACAAGGTATCAGAAGTAAAACAATTTTAATGGCTTTAATCCTTTGTTGTGGCTAACTGGATGCATTGAGTCACTTCCATAATGGCTGAGAACAACATTCCACTCTCTGATGTGATGCAAATGCATGGGAACGCCGGTGAAAATGAGCTAGCTTCTGCAGGCTGCAAATGACTTACTCTCTGTAGCCCGTTACATCAGCTCTTAACACAGTTTACAGAAATCAAAATAATATTATAATGATGTAGAAGCTGTTGTGAAGCTGTAACTAAAACCAGCCAGTTATTGTTCTCCAGTGTTATTCTGTTTGTATTCTTAAGAATTTAATTTACTCCATGGCTTGCCATTCAGAAACCAGAATTCAGGTTGCATTTTCTTCGTCGTGATTGGCCACACAAGTCATACAGTATTTCTGCTCCTGTGATTGTACAATTATGATGTTTATAATAGGTTTCTTGTGTGAACAGCTGTGGAAAGCATATGTAAAATTAACTTTCAGAGAGTCTCCAAGCAAATGACCTAACATGCACTTTTTCCTTAAGGAACCATTCTAGTCACACTCCATCATGTTTTTCATAGATTCATAGAATCCAAGGCTAGAAATGACTATTGTGATGATCCAGCCTGACTGTCTGTATACCACAGGCCATAGAACCTCACCAAAATAATTTCTAGAGCAGATCTTTTAGAGAAATATCCAAACTTGATTTAAAAATTGTCAGTGAGGGAGAATTCACCAAGACTCCTGAGTGGTGGTCCAATGATAATTATGTGGACTGTTAAATATTTACACCTTATTTTCAGTTTGAATTTGTTTAATTCCAACTTCCAGCCATTAGATCATGTTAGACCTTTCTCTACTAGATTAAAGAGCCTACTATTAAATATGTATTCTCCATGTTAGTACTTAATGATGATAACCAAGTCATCCCTTAATTTTCTCTTAGTTGAACTAAATAGATTGAGCTCCTTGTGCTATTACTATAAGGCATGTATTTTAATTCTTTAATCATTTTCATGGCTCTTCTCTGAATTCACATATCAACATCCTTCTTCAACTATGGCCTCCAGAACTGGACACAATAATTCAGCAACAGTTGCACCAATGCCAACTACAGAGGTAAAATAACCTCTCTATTCCTACTCAAGAGTCTCTTGTTTATGCTTCCTAGGATCACATCAGCCCTTTTGGTCATAATCATAAAATCACAGAATGGTAGGACTGGAGAGGACCTCGAGAGTTCATCTAGTCCAGTCCCCTGAAGGGACTACTGAGAGCTCCTGTTCAGCTGATTATCCACCATCACTTCCAAATCTTTTTTTCAAAATCACTGCTTCCTAGGATAGAATCCCCCACTGTGTACATGTGACCTACATGGCCACACATTTTTAGCTCCAAACCATTTTTTAAAATAATCTAACAATGGAAAACATCTGGTTTTTAGCCAAAAAGTGAAAACTCTGGTTTTTTTCACCCAACAAACTCTTATTTTTTAACAAAAGTTTCTATGAAAACCTCCTCCACCATTTTTCTGACCAGCTCTACTTTTTTGGTACAGTATTTACCAAGTTCCAGCCTATGGTAAATCAGATAATCTGCATTACAAAGTACGGCCGCTACAGCCACATTTAAAATGATCTTAACATGGTTCCTAAATATGGATAAAAGTCCATATTAACTGGAAAGCATAGTACAGGAGGCTGCGAGTGAAAATAGTATATCAATATCCAGCCCCAAAGCTACTGTTACCAAAGATTCTTCTCTACTGTGCTAATCCATTAAGAAAACGCTGAGATTTCATAACCAGGATTAATTATGCCATGATTCATGGTCATTTAATGGT